>NC_056747.1:1340322046-1340352856 GCF_019279795.1 Protopterus annectens
CTAATTTTACACCAGTATATAACAATAGTGTAAGAATATTTGAACAAATGGTGTTAAAAGAGCTACAAACCAAACAGGCTGACATTTTTAAACATTTCAATCATAATTTATCAGTGGATGAACACAAGGCATTGGTTAATTTAGCCAATAATTCTAATGTGGTCATTACTAAGGCAGACAAAGGAGGGGCAATAGTTATATGGGATAAAATACAATATGAAGTAGAAGCTAACAAACAGCTGGGAGATCCCAATTTCTATTGCCCATTACCAACGGATCCTACGGTAGAATTTAAAAGTGCTATTGATCATTTCCTGTCATTAGCCATACAGGAGCAAATAGTTAGTACCGAAATAGTAGAACAACTTAAGGTTGATAGCCCAACTTTCCAATATTTTTATTTGGTGCCTAAAATACACAAAACATTGCATAATCCTCCGGGAAGACCAATAGTGTCAGGTAGAGGTTCTATTATTGAACCTCTATCTGAGTATCTTGAACAGAAACTTAAACCTTTATTGGCATTAGTAAGAGCTAGAATCAAGGATTCTAAGCAATTCTTACAATTAATGAATGATCTCCAATTATCCACGCACAGTTTATTAGGCACATTGGATGTCCAGTCGCTTTATACCAGTATTCCTCATCAAGGGGGTATAGCGGCGGTGGATTATTGGATGAAAAAAGCAGGTATATATACACAGCCAGAAATGAAGTTCTTACTATCATTGTTGCAATTAGTCTTAGAACATAATGCGTTCAAATACAATAATCAATGGTACCTACAGGTCAAAGGTACAGCTATGGGGGCAACATTTGCTCCCATATATGCTGACCTGTTTATGGGTTACCTGGAGGAATTATGCATTTATAATGAAGACTTTCCGTTCACCGGACGGTTGATAATGTGGCGTCGTTTTCTCGACGACTGTTGGGTAATATGGGAAGGCAATACACATGAATGGGAGTGTTTTAAAACCTATCTGAATTCTAATAACTATGGCATTAATTTTATTGGTCGAGTAGATCTATTTACAGTAGACTACTTAGATGTTAATGTAACCAAAGCTATTGATGGTACAGTAATAACATCTTTGTATCGGAAACCCTTTTCCAAAAATTCAATTTTGCATGCACATAGTTGCCACCCGCCACATATTATCAGAAATATACCGAAGGCACAATATCAACGGATCAGAACAATATGTTCTGATGAAAGGGAATATATAAATTATGAACAAGATATGACATATAGGTTTAAAGTTAGGGGCTATCACAATGATATGATCAATCAGGCTAAAGAAATGGTGAAGTCCATTGACAGGGATATTTTACTAATGGATAAACCAAACAACATACCCAAACAATCTAGCACGATTAGATTCATGACCACATATGCTAGTAATACAAATTATATTAGACAGATAGTTGATAAGTACTGGTCTATTTTACATAATGACCCATATCTGTCTAGTATATTAAATAACCAATGTCAGTATGGATATAGGAGGGGAAAGTCCATAGGAGAACACTTCACGAGCTACAAGAAAGGAGTGGCTTCTGTTGTATCTAGAACTTCAACAAAGGGTAGTACATACTGTGGACACTGTAAATATTGTAAATTGATGTCCAAAACCACATCATTTACTTCGACTAATACAAGTAAAGTATATGATATCCATTGTTTTGTGACTTGTACTACACCATGGGTGGTATATATGGCTATATGTAGATGTGGCGCTTTTTATGTCGGACAGACATCCTGTGCATTAAAACAAAGGATAGCCATACATATAAGCGATATCAAATGCAAAAGAATGCGAAGTGCATTGTATAAACACATTTTAGTCCATCCAAAAGCACATTTTGTATTTGTAGGTATAGATCAAGTCACAGATATGAGTAAATCAGAGTTGGATAAACACACAATATTAAATAACAAAGAACGCAGGTGGATAGTTAACCTGGGGGCTTTGTTTAAGCCAGGTTTAAACGACCACTGGTGAATAAATACTTTTTATATTAAATAAATATTACAGTTTATTCCACTTTATGTGCACATATACATAATGAGAATATACATAATACATAATATTTATCGTTAGCTGCAGGTGATGTGTTTAGTTTAGATACATTACTTATATTCAAGATTGAAAAGTATGTACTGTTTCTTTAATTTATGAGACATGGGCTGATATAAATGTACGTATAAGCGTCACTGCTTTTACACACTGATGACGCTTTGGTAAAGCGAAACCGGTCTGTGGGGCAGACTGCATGGCTTAATAAAGCCTTAACTTCCTAAACGGCTGTTTGTATTTTTGGCATTATTTGCTATCATTTTTTAGAGTGCTGGACTTTTTTGGCATTGACATAGTGGATTAGTCTCGAGCACCATTGGATACGTGCACGGACTGTTTTGGCATTTGATATTATATATATATATATATATATATATATATATATATATATATATATATATATATATATATATATATATATATATATATATAGAGTAGCACACATATGAATATATATATATATATATATATATATATATATATATATATATATATATACACACACACACACATATATGCACATATTTATTTTATGTTATTTATTTATTTATTTATTTTACATTTGTTTACCGGGCTGGTTTGAATGGATATATTTCTATTTTCAGCAGAGGCCTGGGGAGAAAAGCTCCACATAGAGACAAAACATAGTTACATTATATATATAAAAATAAGTAGCAGATTAAACATAATTCTAGACTACATTACAGAAATTCTATTTTCATATTATGTAGAGAAACACAATTAAGTAATTAAGTTATGGTTATAGAAATACAAAATAGAAAGGTTCTGTAACAGTAAAACATTTGTGACAAGTGTAAAGCACATATCTATATATATATATATATGTGTGTGTGTGTGTGTGTGTGTGTGTGTGTGTGTGTGTGTGTGTGTGTGTGTGTGTGTGCGTAGATATACACAGATATACAGCTATGATAGGAAACTGAACACAAGAATGACATATGTTCACAGGCTATGCCAATGGAAGTGAGGAGCCCAAGCAAGATACATAAAACACGTAGCATGCCCTTCCATCCCCCCTCAGCAGGACACGGGAAACGTACACACAAACAATGTAAAGAGTCCACTGATCCCCAGACCACAGGCAGGAAACAACTGGGGGGGTACACAGTGCACCCATAAATTCTAATCTTGGAGCACAGACTGGAGTGTCCCTTGCGGGACACCCCAAAAATTACCAAGACCAAAAGAAGGTGATAGAATGGCCATTCTGGCCGTGGTGTATACATACTCGGAATACAAGGATGGGAAACCCTGATGACCCATGAGCTGAGACAATTGCATGAAATAGGTCTTGTGAAGTGGAGAGTGGGCAGCGTGTAATGGTGTGTCCAGAACAGACCAAGACCCAGAGTAAGGATGGGTGCTGTTGCGGAGGCACGGGTGGGGGAACTATGTGTAGCTACTTATGGGTCAAGGTGTGCAGGTGTTGGCTGATGTGGGTCTATATGGACAGCCCTAGGGATGTTAGCAAATGTTTTCATTAGGCAATAGCATCACCCAACGAGCAGCCACACCCACTATGAGTCCCACTGCAGCAAAGTGTAATCTATATGGCCAGGAAGGGAATAACCAGATGTAGACGTATATATATAGAGGTATGTGTGTGTACATCTACCCATAGTGACACAGAGATAAGCCTCTCCCTCTCCATAGTGCAAATGTATACATACAGAGACAGAATACAGATACATATCCACATATAAATATATACAGATGCAGACACCCATAGACCCATATGTTGTGCTATATATATATATATATATATATATATATATATATATATATCGATAGACAGCAAAATATAAATATACATGCATGCATACATATATAGGTATAGCTGTATATAGTAATGTACATAGATATATATATAAATATGTGACTGTAAATATACACATGTATATAGCTAGGATATGATACAGCAGTTATGAGTAACATATGTTCACAGGCCATACATATGGGGGTGAGCAGTTCAATAAACAACTGTGTAACACGTAGCATCAACCCCCCCCCCCACCCCCCAGCTAGGCCAGTGAGGCATACAGACACACAATAAAGGTAAACACACCACTGCTTCCCAGACCAGTGGCAGGTCTAATCCTGAAACATAGACATCGATATCCATTGTGGGACACCAAAAATTAATGATCGGAAGCAGTCCCTGTAATGACTTATCAAACCAGCCTGTAGATGTACATGGACTAGTAGGTTGTGCAAGCCTGATAACCCATGGGGTTGACACAATGTACAAAATGTGTCCCGACACGGGGAGACTGGGCAGAGTGTAGTGGTGTGTTTATACCCCACCTGCACCCACAGTAAGAATGAGTGCTGTAGAGAAGTGGCAGGTGGGGGAACTATGGGTATGCAATTATGGGCCTAGGCGTGCAGGTGTTGGCTGGCAAAGTCTTATTAGGACCGCCCAAGGGATGTAAGTAATATTCCGAAATTGGCATAGCTGACGCCCATACCTATCAACCCCCAAGAGCACATCCACTGGACAGGACATAAACCATTGGGGAAACAAATAGGGACTGTACCTCTGAACTGTCCCCAATTTCCAGGGACATCCCAGATTTCAACTCGGTTTCTAACTCTGCGCCACATAATCCCTCCTAAAACTAGCGACATATGGATGAAAGGTGGTGAATTACATGTAATGAATAACGACAACAATTAAGAGTTATAAACATCATTTACCTCAGGCAATGTGTATGAATTCATATGCTCTGAGTCTGTCAATGTGTCAGGTTAATAGCACCAATAATTTAAATGTGTCCCTGATGTTGTTATTCCATGTCCCTTATTCAGTTTGTATATTTCCCCAATTGTATGAGAGGTCTGATAGGGACAGAAAGTACATATTCCACTGACAACCTTAAAAAGATGATAGAATATTAGGTATGCAGTAGCATGACTCGGCTGAAGGATGTGAGTTTCAAAACCCAATTACTTGTTTGTATTGAAGAGTGTCAGTTCCCATGTATTAGCCAGATGGATGCAGATTGTAAGAGGAACCAGTGATATAAATCAAACTCTGGACAGGCCGTGGATTCTGTACAGTAGAATGGCATGCTGTCACCTGATGAACAGCCATTCCTGATACTGTAGGCATGTAATCTGATGTAATAGGCATCACAAAGTAATATTGTAGTCCTCACTCCCATGCAGGGGCATGAGTGTCAGATGCAAACACCAAATGCAGTGCAGTTGAAAGTGCATGAGCAAGCGAGTTTAAGCCTGTTTGGCCACCAGTATGCAAGTATTGCACTGGTAAAGCAATGTAGAGGCTAACTGAGTGTAAGAAACTGTAACCAGAGGTTAGCATTGCTTAGCACCATGCAAACCCATGCACACCCGCTCAAAACTGCTTTAATGTGCTTTAATCACACCATATCCAATGGCCTTGTTCTGGCCAGCAACAAAATAAACTCCCTCTACAAGGCTCGAAACCAGGACCCTGCACACACAGCTATTGTGACTGACCACTAAGCCGTGGCAGATATACAGACATCAGACCTCATCACAAACATATCATTCAGTGTAGTCATTCAACAGTATAGGAAATGTATTCCATCATGTAGATGTATGTGTGAGTGTTTATGGCCAGCAAATAGATACATACATATATACAGATATATCAGGAACATCCCAGGTGACAACAAATCATTACAAAGGAATGAAAAGGGAAACACCAGCAATGCCTATATTATGTAGTGGTGTCATCCTATGTAATATCAAGACTCCCACAGACAGACATGTGTCAGTCATACACGCAAACATTTGTACACTGGTCATATATATCACTCTGTGCATGCTATTTACATTAACACAAGAGTTCCTGTCCAATCATTATGTGAGAACAGTACTCCTGCAAGGTACTGTGTGTGAAATCATCATCATGATAAAGGTACATGGGGTAACCATAGAGGGACTGGTAGTGTTGTGTTTACAATGGGGTCATCAGCATCACATGTACCTGGAACATTTAGGAGTCATGTGCATACTAGGATTGTGTGCCTGAGAGACAGGGGTGAGGACAACTGGAGTATGTTGTGATGCATATTAAAAGGGTTACATGTGTCCAGTGGACACGTGTGTGAAATGGACAGCTATGTAAGGGGCAAATGTTGTTCTAGGAACCGATTGGCCTTCTGTTTCTATAGGGTGAGAGAGGGATGTGGGGGAAGGAGAGTAGGTATGCTCGTGGAGGATAGGTAGGGTAGGTTGACAGACAAGACAGCATACAGGGTTGGTATATGACACATGTGGGTGGATACACCTCGGACAGGGAGGCATTCACAAGCCCATGATCCCCCAGATGGAAACAATGGGATTGAGGTCCCCAGCCATGGGCAGCCACCACTGCACCAAAACAGCTGCAAAGGTGGCAGTGCTTGGGGGCTGTCTAGCAGGGGCAACCTCACTCTGTAAATGTGACACTCTGCCCTTGAGCTGGCGTATCTGACCTCAAAATCCCTTATTGAGCCCCTTATGCACCACGTCTGGGACTGTACATGAGCGGACATGTCCCTGTCTGGACCTGCTCCCAGGGGGGACAAGCCCCATCCTCAGTGGTGGTACCACCAGAAGGCGGTGCAGAGCCAACAGAGGTGGAGGTCCAAGGCTGGGCCCCAGATGTGCTGGTGCCCGGTGCCATGGCCAGCTGAAGTGGGACAGGAGGTTCTGCCGGGACCTCCAAACCCATACAGCCTATGGTGTTGCAGTTTAAACACAGATATGGCTTAGTAATAGTCAACAGCATTCAGGAATACTTACAACAGCATGCATAGATATGACCATCAACCCAACACAACAGATGGTATACAGTTGCAGAGAGAGCACAACACATGTATATATACTGCATGTACAACATGTAGATGACTTGTGACAGCAGCTATGAACAGTGGCCCATTATTGGCATGTCATGGAGAACCCCAGACAGTGTCTGTCAGACCACTGTTTCATGTGACATATGTCCAGTCAGGGATGCAATAGCAGTAACTCATCACTATCACCATGTACTGGCTGCAATCCTCACACTATGTTCCTGCTGTTCACAGATGTGTGTTCAGTGAGTAACACAGGAAACAAATGGTGCCACACACTGACTAGTCCACAGATGGCCCTACAGATGAGGGTCACTCACAAACAGAGCACTGTCTTGTCAGTTTTAAAACATGCAGAATATCCATTACTACACACACCTTGTTAAACAGGCAGTTGCCTCAATGAAGCATAGCTACACTTACATAATGTAGTCATGTCTGGCACATCACCCTCCTGTCTTTAGGCTATTTCCCACTGTGTATGTAGTTTAAAGAACATCCAGATATCATCTGTGATGCCGTTTACCAAACACCAGTTCAAGGTACCACTCACAGTGACTGTCATGGGCAAACACCAACATGATGTTCCTAGATATTGTACTGTGTTTTTCATGCAAATGGCTATGGGAACATCATCGCAGCTGTTCCACATGCAATCAGCTAGAGGAGAACTGCAATAGGTGCAGAGGCCATCACCCGAACATGACCATCACTTACAATAAACAAGCTACTGCTGAGCAGGTGTACACCTCTACATCCATTAGAGAGT
The DNA here is from genome assembly GCF_019279795.1 of Protopterus annectens. Lineage (NCBI taxonomy): Eukaryota > Metazoa > Chordata > Ceratodontiformes > Protopteridae > Protopterus > Protopterus annectens. The sequence continues at coordinate 1,340,329,744 of NC_056747.1, forward strand.
GTGTGGGAGGGACAGACAGAGGCAAAGTACATCAGAGAATGTCTTGGAGACTAAAACCTAAGCAACATCTGTCACACACCTACCGGTACAGGGGTTCAGTCCCCTGACTGACTGGTCATTGCTATTACAAGTGCATGCAGTTACTCCATGTGCCACAAAGCTGACATGTTGGTGTGCCGTAAGGACATATATGTGTGTTGGTGTGCAGCATCTGCAACAGAGATATAGTAGACAGATATTAGGTGTAGCACACATGGCTGTCCACATGAATAGATGGCATTGTCAACACAGCCACACTCTCTAATGGACTCACATTGACACTCTTTGCCAGACCCACAAATACACTCCCAAACCAGTTAGTTTGCCACACTGCAGTAATGCACAGGTACTACATGCACCACAGGGGATATTCGGAGGTTCTATTGGCTAGGGCATGTGAATATGTTTGACATCTATCGGTATGCCAATGGGAGTTATACTGAGAGTGACTGTGGTTGGGAGCATCATACTTCCCATGCAGACAGAAGGCACCAGTACTGACATGCATGTTTGGATTGCTTCATGGGTGTGTAGTGGTTGGCTGTGTAAGATGGCTGTACAAGGCTGGTAAGGGGTAATCCTTGGCATCACGCCACACGACAGTGGTGTGCAGTGTGGTACAGGGGTGTAGTGTCTACAATGTCCCACACAGATGGGTATTGTATGAACTGTCCTGACATCCTGGTTATCATTGTGTATGGCTATAGCTTTGAAATGCATGCCATGTCTGTGTTTGATAGTCCCTGACATGGACATTGCCTGGGATGTGCATGTCCCACAATAATGTACAGTGACATGTACAGGTGTACCTGGTTTGGCTGGCACATGTTGTGTACACAGACTGTTATCCTCCGATATGCCAGTACTGGCCTGGTGTGGCAGAACCTGCTTATAGTCATCAGGTTGACCCTGCACCTGCATTGATAGCATGATACAGGTATTCCCTGGTGTCAGTGGCATCGGTCCATACAGGCACATGTGTAAGGCATTTTATGGCCTCTGTGGATCACTTTTGATGGCATCACATATGTTGCAGGCATCCAGTGGGGAACATAGTGAAGGCACATTGTCCGCAATTATGTGCCTATTGTACTGCTGTACAGGGTGCCATGACCTATGCAGCACACTAAAATCACACCATGCCTACTATCTGTCATCAATGTGCAGGGTACTAGCAACATAGCGGGATATTCTAGGCAAGTGTGTTTGTGTATGACACATGGGTTCAGCATGTATTCCAGTTAATAGTAGGATTGCATACTTTGTTCACCAGACCTTTTGCCGGATGTAGGGGTATGGCTTGCCAACACAGTCCCTTGGCTGACTGACATCTGTACTCCTCGTGAGGTGGACATTGTGACATATAAGATGGACACCATATAGTAAAACTACAAAATTCACTCCCCAACATGTCCAGTGGTTAGACACTCACAGCCACTTCCACACAGGCTCTGACAGTCAAACACACACACATCTGCCATGTCCTGGAATAAAATCCCTACCTCACTAGTGTATCACACTACAGCATTATGCAGTTACAGCATGCACTACAGAGATTACTGAATTGCAGCAATCCCAGAGGTGTATGTCTAGGTGGGTGACATCAGCAGGATTGTCAAAGGTGGTCATGTGAATTGTAAAGAGAGTGAAAACTCTAAAAAGCATTGTTCCTGTCTCAGGCAAACAGAGAGATACACACACACACACACGCACACACACACACACACACACACACAGTTGGTCTGTCCTAGAATAGAACCCCTACCTAACTAGTTTACCACACTACAGCAATATGCAGTTACAGCATGCACTACGGAAAATACAGGGTTATAGCGATCCTAGAGGTGTATTTCTAGGTGGGTGACATCAGCAGGATTGCCAAAGGTGGTCATGTGAGTCATAAAGAGTATGCATACTCTAAAAAGCATTATTCCTGTCTCAGGCAGAAAGACACACACCCACAGTTGGTCTTCTCTTGGAATAGAACCCCTACCTAACTAGTTTATCTCATTACAGCAATACGCAGTTACAACACACACTACGGAGAATATTGGGTTGCAAAAGTCCTAGAGGTGTATACGTAGGTGGGTGACATCAGCAGAATTGCCAAAGAAGGGCATTTCACGTGTACCGTGGGTTGTACATGTCTGTTGCCTGCGTGAAACCGCTGCTTACTGTCACGAAAACACAATTACACATGCTTAAAACTGTCTTATGCGGTCCAAATTGACAGTATTGACAAGGCTTGCAGGTCTCGAACTCTGGCCATGCACACTGAGGTCACTGGATGCATCACAAAGCCATCTGGGTTGTACAAATGTTGCATGGAGTCTATAATGCACATCCTAATGCAGATATTCCACAGTAATGAAAACATATGGGACAGTCCCTTTGTGTTCATATGTACAGTACCCTTGAATGTACTGTACTCTGTGAAACAACAAAATCAAGTCTACATCTGTACAACTGTCATACCTACATATATATATGTACCGAAAGGATGTGTACACACACACACACACACACACACACACACACACACACACACACACACACACACACACATATCTATATCAATCTATCTATATATATATATATATATATATATTTATATGCATATACACAGACATTATATATATATATATATATATATATCTATATATATATATATATATATATATATATATATATATATATATATATATATATATATATATATATATATATATATATATATATATATATATATATATATATATATATATATGTATACACACACACACACACACACACACACACACACACACACACACACACACACACACACACACACACACATCTGAATGCCATTTGTGACACAGAAGGGTTCCACAAAACAGAGGCATCTCTTGTGTTATAACATTTAATTCATAAGCAGTTCACCAGAGAAGGGATGGTTGTGTATGTGGAGTTTGTGGCGGGGAATAATGGCTAATGTAATCTACCCCAGGGATTGTGGAGTTAGGGTGGGGGAATGATGGGTATGGACCTACACCCCAGTGACCACTTCTGTGTCACTGCTCGACAGTGGAACGGGGAAATAACATACCCAACTGTAGTCATGCTTGACTGTGTATTCTTTACCATTCCTAACTATGTAATATTTTGTAGACACCGGTCACCACAGATGGCTACCATGGTGTGCTAAAAGACATTACACATGTGTATGCCTGGCTACAGGGTAGTCTCACACACACATACATGCACACACTTGCCAGTATTGTGCATATATGTCTTGCCTATGTAAAGGTAACTAGTATAGTGGTATGCAGTTGGGGTATGTGCCACAGAACACATACAATTACAACCATACCTGCCCTAGATATGTACATCCCACACTCATACAACATATATTGCATTACCATATCTTTCCTTTACCTTTCTACATACAGATGGCTACAGTCATTACACACACATGCACATGACAGATAGCATGCTAACAGTACATAAGGTTCGATATCTATGTTGACAAAGGTAATATCCCCTCTCTACTTGTCACCCATGACACCTATCATACCATACAACACCCCATGTGGCATGTATGTCTTTAGACATGTACACCTAATGCAATGCCTACAAACATACCCAAATAACAGGACCATAGGACCTACAAAATGCCTGTATTGACAGACTCAGGGGAAATCCATCTCTGCACTGTATGTTCCTGAGTAGTCACAGATTATATGTTCATGACATGTACAGCCATGTGTGGCCAAAGCTCCTACATATACCCCATGTCAACAATTGCAAGCCATGCATGCTGCGTGCTGTCTGGACATTAGCTTTAGCACCACAATAGCCAGTACATGCTGGGGTGAGATGTTTACAAGCCACAGACTTTGCACATGCTTGAATAGGTGTACTGCCTAGCTCTAACAGACCACATTTCTGGCAGTCTTCCAGTACACATGATGTGCGTGTGGCAAATATGATGTGCTCACTGTTGACCATTACATTGCCCTGGCTTCACCATGGCACTGTCAAGTAACAGTTTGTAGGAGCATGACATGGAATAATGCTGTGTGTCACGCTGATATGTACTGTTGTCATGTATGTACACTTGGCTACTCAGTGAAAGTGGTGGTGTTCTACCAGTACATGAATACAATATCCATTATGGTGTAATGCTCGGCTATGTTTCACACATGGCGTGGGGAAGGTGCGGAATGTATCCTTTTGACCTGCTTGTGCAAGTACTGATGTAGACTGCATATGTGTACATGTAGTGCTGTTTGTGTAGATTCCATGTGTGTGCAGTGTCTGATGTCTGAAGGTGACTGTTGTCTTAGTACATCATGCTGTTGCAATAGAGCCTCAACATTGCCAACTGTATATGATGAAATGCCCTAAGTACAGTAAGCCGTACATAAGGAATGGACTGATGTTTGGACATGACTACTAAGTGGTGGGGCTTCTTTGCAGATGAATGATTACTGAGGACAGCTCACTGGTGTGTTACAACCAGTCCTACCATAACCTGTGTACTGGCTAAGATCAGGTTTTGTTAATTGAACTGGAAGACAGACAATGTAGAATGCTGTAAGGGTGACACTGAAGGCAAACCCCATGACACCTGTAACAGTAATACCTCCCCTGTTCATATATTGTGCATATATCAGCACAGTTGTCAAAGGAAAGAGTCAGTAAGAATTGTACTGGATGTGATAGTGCTGTCCTGCTGTAGTACCTATCATGAGATAGCCATGTGTTTGATTCACAGTACTGGCATGTGTGGGTGTGTGTCCATATATGTCACATATGGTTGGGAATACATCCCACATGTTATCACTTTCCTGAACACTGTTGGTGAAGTGAAACCAGTACAGAGTGAAGTGTAGAAAGAATGCCATAAGCAGGTGGTTAAACCACATACATGTAAAGTGTCTGTATGTGTGTGTCACATAGCTGTATATCTTTGTGAATGCCGGTGTGTGTGTGTGTGTGTGTGTGTGTGTGTGTGTGTGTATGTATGTGTATGGCTGTCCGTGTGTATGGCTGTCCAGTTCCTGGAGTGAGGCTGTATTTTACCATAATGGAATGTTAATTCCCCTCCCCCCACCCACTCAAAGCAGTCTAGCATCCCTGTTGATAGCATCAATCATAGATGGGCATACTAATCGCCTGTTAACATGTACGCCATGGGGTGTGACCTGTTGTTACATAGCCTACTGATGGACCCCCCTCCCCACATACACTCACTGCACTGTAGTATCTCTGTTGATGTCCTTGATCTTAGGCCATTCCATCTACATGTACATGCGTAATCTCTGTGGCACATCTTGTAATTGCATAGTACTATAATGATGATATGCACATAGGTAGGGGTTATCATCCGAACACTGGCATCTGTGTGTGTCAGAGCATGTGTTACTGGGTCTGGAATCCCTGAGTGTGTTGGTGTGTCTGTGTTTGCATACTGTCATGGCAGTGGGTATCATTGCTTCCCAATGAGATGCCACTATTTCCACTGGTCTTTACCCTAGTCATCCAGCATACCACACTTTTACCCACTCCGCGCTCCAGGTAACTATACCTGTGATGTCACCCACTATGGGTTCGATGGCTCTGAACACAGTAGCTTACTACACAGCTATCATGCTCTTGGATCATTAGAACAGCAAACATAATTGAAACATGGTAGAATATATCTGTGATGTGGAAGCTACAAAGTGCATGCAGGTATTGTCATACCGACCTGTGGGTAGTCAACATGTACATATGGGACTCCTGCATGCACCAACATCCCCCAGCGCATGCAACTATACCTGAAAGAGGAAGGCAGAATGTCAGGATCAACATGCTGTTAGTGTTGTTACACATGATACATGCTGTCAAACGTACAAAATGCATTCTAAAACTTTAATACATGTATGTCTGCTGCCTGTCAACACTACTCAACAATATTAATCTACAATTGTCTACTAGTATGTTCACCCTGTGCATCAGACCATATGAACATGTCCCTGCACCAATGGTGTGGATGACAGAGATGCGGCACAGGCATCATCATATGCACAGGATGATAATGTTTGCCAGAGGCCTAGGCTGTGCCATTGGATGACATCATGCATGTGTGTTAGGGCCTGTAATACCATTTGGTGTGTGTGGATGCTATGTGTGTTGAGGTGCCCTACATTTGTTTCCAGTGTGTGTGTGTATGCATGCACACAGGTCTGGCATGAGGCTGGCTTACACAGGGGTAATATTGACCACTGCAGACTGTACAAGGCAGGTGTCACAGTTCACAGTGTCTGGCCATGACCATGTGACCTGTGCCTGCCAGGGGTTGCACGGGCAGTACCAGGCAGAGGTCCAGATTGGGTACCATCTAATAACACATGTCCACTGGAATCTTGTCAATGTTGGGACCATCCAGGACCATGTGCATGTGGCCTGCTGCATCCATGTGTGGACTGTACAGCACCAGCAGCACTGCTGCTGCTACTGCCACTATGGGAGTGGACATGTGTAGTAGCATGTTCACGTAGACTTCCAACAGGTGATGTAGCTGACCTACATCCACTTGCCCAATGCCTCACTTCCACCAGATGTACCAGCACAGACATTCCATGCTTGAGGATTGACATGCCAAGGTCAAGGACTCCCACCATGTCACACAGTCATCTATCCAAAACATCTGCAAGATGATGGTGAGCATTTACAAGTGCCTGGATGTTGTCAGTTAATGAACAGACAGCAGCCCTCTGAAGCCTCAGACTGTCTCCATTGTGCAATTTAATACATGTCTGTGCAACCATTACAGCCCAAAATATGCGTTTGGTGACTCCAGCTGATGTGCTTAGTCCCACAGGGGCAAGTTGGCCAGTGGTTCTCCTACGAGCAGTGGTGAGCACAGGCCTATGTGGGACATCACCAGTCTGTTGACTGGGAGCATGGTGTGCCGGCACACCTTCCATAGTCACCACACTTTCCTGTTCCATGCTATCACCCGCCAACTGTCCTTCCTCTATGGCCTGTGGTGATGGGGTATGTGCAGGCAGGAGAACTGTGTGCGAGGATGAAAGGGAGTCAGGTGGAATGGCAACCAATGGCACAGATTCAGCCCCTGATAACCCTGCATGTGCCTCAATCATACTATCATCATCACTGCTAGAGTCTGTGGTGACACTAACATCAGGTGGACCGCAGGATGGCAACGCACCTGCATCAACACCTGTGAGGAGAAGACAAGAACTGTACATTACAAGTTATACCAGACACACCGACAGACACAGACAAACAGAGGCACACACTCAGACAGACAGACACACACACACACACACACACACACACACACACACACACACATGCACACACACACACACACAGACACACACAGACAGATAGAGACACACACAGACAGAGGCACACACAGACAGAGACACATACATACAGACAGACACACACAGACACACACACACAGACGCACACAGACACACAGACAGACAGACACACACAGACAGACACACACAGGCAGGCACACACAGGCAGACACACAGAGACACACACAGACACACAGAGACACACAGACAGACACACACACACAGACACACAGAGGCACACACAGACACATAAAGACACACACAGACACACAGACAGAGACACACACAGAAGAGACACACACAGACACACATGCTACATGCAGGTGATATGGCAGATGGCATTCAGCTTAGACAATTATAGTTTCAGCTTAGGCAGTTATAGTGGGAGTATTCATACATCCCTGAGTTGCACACAACAGCATGCATGTGGTATAGCAGACGGCATGCACCTTACATAATTAAAGTGGTGGTTAGCATACATACCTGTACTGCACCATTTGTGTTAGTAGCCTATGCCCCATACCTGCAACACAATACATGCACTTTGCACCATTGCACTGCACTGCCATAGTGTGTGCAACATACACCATATGTTAATGGACCATCGCTGACCTTTGTACATCTGCCACTGATTCTTTGTGTTGGCCACCGCCCCTATGTGTATGGACATGAGCAGTAGGGTATGTCGACTGCATTCTGTTTTCCTGAGCCCTAGCTTGCATATCTCCCCCAAAGCAGTGCATGCCTGTTCAACATTGTTCTACCCACCCCTGAGCTGAGTGTAGACATTCTGCATGTGGCTGTACACACATGTTTGACATGGCTGTCCCTACTTTGCAATGGTGCCACAGACCAGCAGAGGTTTACAGTACACCAGCCTGCTGTGTGATGTATGACCTTGCCAATCACATGTAGTATGACATGTCTTCTGCTGACGTGTTGAATGACATGCATACATGTGTAACACAATGGTGTCCTTTCCCAATCTACAGTATGGTAATGGTGTCCCAATGTAGTGATGTGTTATACTAACATGGGCCTTCAGCTGATTCAATGTTGACTGTCCACCCTACAAATATGCAGGGACATACTGCACATTGAGCTGATGTGCATGCCATTGCAGGGCATCATGTGGCTTCACAATTGCAATACAGTGTGAGCTACTGACATGGTTCATAGCCATGATTATGTTCACATACAATACATATCTAATGTGGAATGTGACCCGCGTCACCGAGGTGTATACACAATGAACCCTAATGTGGAATGTGTGACACAGGTCACAGAAGGGTATACGGATGACACCCCTGCACATCTGGAACCATATTACTGATACCTGCCAACTATGCCCACACATGGCTAACTTACAAGTTCTCTGTGTCCCACATGCCATCTGTGTACCTCACACACATGAGGAGCAGGCATGACAGTGATGTCTGACACCAGCAAGGTGACTCTACTGTATCTGTGTCTTGATGTGGATGTATGTGTATTTTGTGCAACACATGTATGTATTTGGATACTGTATAGGTGAATGCTTCCATGTCGTGACACACTCCAGATGTTCAAGACATGTTATGTGGTGGTTTCATGTTATGCCTACACAAGCTGTGCACAGGCCTGTATGATGTTTAATGTTTCACATCTGCAATATCACCATTATACAAAGGCCATAGTTGTATTGTGTCGAGCCAATGTACAACAGGGTGTACACACATGTACATCACTTCTACAGTGTGCTTTGCTTCAAGTCTCTGACCATCCTCCATGGCCATATGTACACATGTGCAGTCCAATGGTTGTGATGGCCATCTTATTTCACATGTCAGTGTTATCTCATATGACATACACCCATAGATGTCATATGCTCCATGGAGGACAGGGTTATGCAGACAAAGGGTGGTATGTATGGGATGTGAGATATATTTTGCAGGATAGTTGAGCAGTGTTGCAGTCAGCCCACTACATGTCATGGACATGTCTGATAGCACATGACATTGTGTGAAATACATAGCAAGGGTATACTCCAGAAGGGTGTATCCTGTGGGCCGGGCATACTCCAGCTTCAACACATTTAGTCGGTGTGCACATATATGCTCTCTGTACAGTACTGTTCATATTCCCAACATGTGTAATGCTGATATGTAGTACCTGTCCCTACAGTGGAACACACCTCCACCATTGTATTCACTGTTGTCCGCACATCTGGCAATGACAGTTTGGAAGGTTTAGTGTAGGTGTTTCATATAGTCTACAATTGTTTCACATAGGTAAACAGTGTAATGCATTGCAGGTCTGACCAGTGTCCATTACCAGGACCACCATACAGTATGTGTACGTGTGTTGTGGCAGATAGCATGCAATGAATATGTTCCATGCATTATCAAGCATGGTAAATAATAACAATCTCACCTGACACAGGTTGCTGTTTCTGCAAAATGTCAGAGGTACCTAAAAAGGGGTGTCACAGCAGTAAGAGCATTATCCACACCTGTGTGATAGCTACAGGGTGCAATGTCTATGTTAGCACATAAGCCAGTACAATACACTATACTATGGAGTATGCACATCTGTGCATACATAGAGTAGTAGGCTATAGTATGTGGCATGTGTGGATACATGCCTTGCATATGATGTTACATTGCATATTGTACAGTAACACATGTAACTATGTGATATATGGTTGTGTTTTATGTGCAGTAGTGACTTAACAGGCAACTCCAGACTTGGTGGTTGAGAGACACCCACTTCCAGAATATCAGCTAATGCTTGTGGATGGAGGTCTGCAGGTGTCCCCAGGTTGGCCAGTAGCTCCTCGGTACATGTGAGTGGGGGCTGAGTGAGCTGCCCCCCCACCTGTTGCACCTTGTTCCCTGGTGATTGCATTAGCACTCTGTTTCCCCGTCTTATCGGGTCAGTGCAGTGTCGGTGCACCTGCTGATAGGTGCGATTGTGACTGCCAACATCATTTACCCTCCTGCAGAGTTCCTCCCACAGGGCATCCCACTGCTGTGCATCCTGTGGCACATGGCTGAAGAGCGTCATGTAGTTGTCGAGGAGGTATGGGATGAGGACCTCATCCTCCAAGCGGCTGTATGGTGGTAGTTGGCTATGGGGCATACCTGGAAGACATAATAATGGAGACAGGTCACAGTAACTCACAGAGAAGTACAGCAGTACAGCTGAACATACATGTGTATCACATTTATTAAGTTTGCAAATACGTCTTTGCAGATCTACATGACACTAACACCACTGGCATGTATAAGTCACACACATTTGACACCTACTGGTGATGTGATGTTATCACCATATATGTGTGTGTCATGTGATGACATTGTTCATACACCATGTGGATGTTGTCTTGACATGGGCATGTCTGTTTGCCTGTAGTGCTGTCTTTACCTATCAGCACATTCCTGGATGTTTTCACATTAATGCAATCGACCTTAATGCTGTATATATGCCACATATATAGTCATACATAGCCGTTAGGGACATGACCTGTGACCCTGCAGACTTGCAAGCATGTATGTGTTTTGCCATATACATCTACATGGTACTGTACAGCTGTGTAGCATCCTGCCATGTATTGCCTGTGTTGTGCATGTGTAACACAAGGGACAATAGCTAGCCTGATGGTATTTGCAGGGTTGGATATCAACTATGGCATGTATGGTCATAGTGATGTGGTAGGCTATATGCCCTGGGCCATTTATGAGCCTAGGCAGACAGGTTACCTAGCTGTAGGCAACAGACAGGTAATATTCAGTGGCCAGTTCAAGCAGTGCCACAGAACTGATACACATGGTTATTGATATATTTGGCATGCGGTCATCACACCATGTCACAATGAGGGGCAATGTGCAGCTTCTCTGGACAGGGATGCATAGTATGGCAAGAGTATGTTAAGTGTATGTGGCAGGGATCTGTCAGGCATGTTGCGATCCTTGTACTAGAATGGTGGATGTCCATGACGTATGTGTTTATTTTGGGTCAGGATGTGTCAAGTGTAGCATGTCCAACACCTCTGGGTTGGACATGGCTTTATTCAGGGTAGGCTGCATGCTACATAGTGCAGCTAAGGATTGTGAAGGGCAGTGTAGGCCATCTACACATGGGCAATAACCCTTAAAGGAAATATGTGATCTATTGTGGGTCACATGGGTGTTGAGTATGGCTGAGCAGTTGTCTCTATATTCCTGGATGGCACCCTGTCATGATTAGTGGTGTGACATACGACTACCTGTCTTTTCTAGTGAAGTAACTATCAAAGGGAAGTACTGTCCAGCTGCATCTCATACACACAGTTGCCATTATGTTGACTGCTGCCTAGATGGTAGTTAATGGGTACAGGGTGTATAACATAGGGGGTGGCAATGCAATACTTAACTGTCAGAATGTAGCCATACATCACACACCACACATCTGACACACTAAGGCCCTTCTGTATGTTGAGTGCAGCACACAATGAGTCAACTATTGTTTCTAGTTCATAGTCATTTGCAGACATCAATAGGCTGATGCCTTCTGTGTTAGTCTATCTGGTATAGATACCAAAGTGGGGGAGTACCAGGAATGGCCCTGTATTACTGTGGCTGGCACTGGTTTGATGTGCGTGTATTCGTCGGACACCTTCTGTAGTGTGGGCTCTGCCAGCAGTCCAGTTGCCAACCACTCCTGTGACATAGGAATATACACCTAGTTTACTGAGTGTAGCTGGAATACAGTATGGGTGATGGTGTCCTACGACCTGGCAAGGTCATGATATGCAGTGTGAATCAACCCTACTTTCATCTATATCTGTACTGAGTACATCAATTACATTGACCATGGTTCATGGCTGTATACACCAGACTCATCAGGGTAGTTGTGCACTATGTGCCATTATCAATGGTGTCTCCCCCTTTGTAGGGTGTGATAACTGTTGCTGTGCACCATTCAGTGTGTACACAGCCTGGTAATGAGCTATGATTGAACATGATGTGTATATGGATAGCTGAATATTCTTATATTTGTCTAGGGTACACCCTGGAATGTTGACAGGTCCCATGAAAGCTGTATGTATGGCATTAGAGAGTGCAGCTTGTACCTGCATAGTTGTTAGTACAGGGGTCCTGTAGTGTACATGGATATATTACTAAGCGTGCCTGTTGGGGGTGGGGGGAGGTGGGAGTGGGTTTAGGTTCTCTGAGACCCTATCTGGATGAGCGGGTGCTATTTCTGTAGGTGCAGTACTTCCCATGCCATAGTGCTCTGCAGCACGGCAGGTCTTGTCATTGCCATTATGATTAACGACACAGCTGTAGAATGTTTTTCCCTTTTTTTTTTGTGCTTTTTTTTTTTTGGCCCCTCCCAAATAAATATTTTGGGGGGGGGGGGGGGGGGGGGGGGGGGGGGGGGTGGCGGGGGGGGGGGGGGGGGGGGGGGGGGGGGGGGGGGGGGGGGGGGGGGGGCGGGTGGGGGGGGGGGGGGCGGGGGGGGGGGGGGGGGGGGGGGGGGGGGGGGGGGGGGGGGGTTTTTTTTTTTTTTTTTTTTTTTTTTTTTTTTTTTTTTTTTTTTTTTTTTTTTTTTTTTTTTTTTTTTTTTTTTTTTTTTTTTTTTTTTTTTTTTTTTTTTTTTTTTTTTTTTTTTTTTTTTTTTTTTTTTTTTTTTTTTTTTTTTTTTTTTTTTTTTTTTTTTTTTTTTTTTTTTTTTTTGGCTGGGAATTTGGTTTTTCAAACCCCCGGTTAAAAGGGCCCTTTTTTGTTTGGTTTTTTCAAATTAATTGGGTATCTGGGCCAAATCTTTAACCTGGAGGCCCGACCAGGTTCACCTTTAACCCTTTTTTAAAAAGTGGTTTCCCCCTCAAAAAACCCCCCCTTTTTTTTTAAAAAACCAAAGTGTAACATACTGTTAGCCCTGTTTGTGTGACTACTGTGATCCAGGTCAGTGGGGTTGATGGAATCCAACATGCATTGAGAGCAGGTGTTGGTATATGATGAGTCTTCACAGCTCATAATGGAATAGTTGAGAGTTACCAATATTATGGTTCTGTCTCAGACCTAATCTCCCCATTACAGCACATTATAGCAGTTGGGAAGTCCGAGGCCCGGTGGGTGATCTGTCTCATGATGCATTTTAAATTCCACTGTGGCACAAAGGTAGTTGCTTAGCATAATGCATCTGATTTTATGCAAGTGCAGTTAACATGGGGGTGTACATATCCTTCAGAATATGTGTTTCAATAAAGGATAATGGGCAAAAGGTGAGGTATGTGTTATAACATGGCCATGCCGGTGTGCTCTTCGGAGCATTGAAACATGTCTCAGCCACTGCACAGATATGTTCTCCATGTTAGGGATTGACATATGTGTGTCTGTATAGTGTTTCAGACATGTATCAATGTGTAGCGAGACCCGCAGTGTATTGCTTAGTTGTCCCTATAACAACAGTGGACCCTCACCTGAACCGTGCATGATGAAGGCACTATAGGGGAAGCATGAGCCTTAGGCTGTATCCAGATTCCCAGGGGTGACAGGTACATGCCCTGTCTGGCAAAGCATCATGGTCTGTCAACCATGTTATCCCAGGATGAGAGATACTGGATACTCAGTGACATGCAGAACTACACTAGACAATTGGGGAATACAATCCTTTTGTCCCTGTACTGCAGTATCATTCTGGCCAATGGCTGAATGCTACCCAGGCCTTGGGACATACCTGCATGGCTACAAGACCTGACAGTTCCTAAATGTGTTTCCATGCAGTCCAGGGTACTGCATCACAGGTCCTGCACAACAACATGGAATATGCCAGAGCCATGTGTATATTTCAAAAGGTGGTCTGAGTAATGAGTATGTGGCTAATCATGAGACAGGCAGCTGACAGTATGTATCCCTCAGATAGGTGGTGTAACATAGTGCTAGAGTTTCAAAAAATGAGTACTGTTGGGCATGTTTCCAGTCATGTGTTTAAAGGGGTGGCACAATTATGCAAACTATGTCATACAGTTTGTGTATTTAGGTGTCTGTTCTTCCTGTTTGGGGGGGCATTTTTTGGGCCCGATACTTGACACATCTGTGAATGTGTGTGATTTCTGGTAGGGGTGGGGTCCTTACTGTGTTCGTAAGGGTATGTGTTTTGGGTTTTGTTGATGACTGCATGTGAACCACACCCCATGACTGTCCAGTCCAGTCATGGCTGTAAGGGGGTGCCTCCAGCTTATTTGCTGCACCCAGACAATGTGGGGGTGGTGTTAGGTGGGGCTGGCAGTGTACATGGCATAGAGATTACATTCCCCAGGATGGCCACAACACAAAGCTTTAGGGAAAAACCAGTAGCTGACTAGTGGACATGCCTGTAGAGTCAGTACTACAAGTACCAAGTACTGTATTTAGTTTATGTTGCCTTGAAGATGTTTTAGACAGTGATGCTCACATGTAAAAATTTTGTTATGGAAACAACACTGGCTATTACGGAAAATTGAGTTTAGCAGCAAAAATCCTCTGAGGAGCCCTCACATCCTGTTAGTTGATTACAGATATGCAGTGTCTACAGGTCTGTTTCCTTTCTGGGTATAATCACATATCCAAGGACCATAAACCTGTTTGGGGACAGACACACCCCAAACAAAGTCATGTATCAATAGGCTCTTATGCCACTATCAACATGATCAGGATATAATCAGATAGTGTGAGCCATCACCTAGGCTATTACACATGGGCAGCTGTCTCCTACATCTTACACTTCTGCAATGTTACACTGGAGTTAAAGATGATGCAACCTGTTTCATTACCAGGCTGTGCACTACCTTACACACAGTATGTGCAGGTGGCTTAGGTTGGGCTACACAAATGGTAGTTCAACCAGTGTGTCTGTACTCAATATCCACTATGTAGGTGTGCACATAGCCATTTGGCCCAGCCCTGTAACAAGGGGCACTACACATTTGCAGAACATGTACACATGCACAGCTGTTATTGCTTGCAAAAGATAGTAGGGGGTGGAATTACATGTGTTATGTGCATGGATAGTTACCTGGCTCTTCCAATTTTCTTTGCTTCATACTGCTAAGCTGTCAGATAAATACTAATTTATGTATCCTGTCATGAGCATTGTAATTGCCAAAAAATAACTACTGTTTTCATAACATAACAGAACTGCTATGTAGAATAGAATACAGATCTGCCTAGAATACTTTTAAAAACAGTTATTGGCACAATATCCCACAATGCACACCATATTTACATGGTACCCACCTTTAACATGTTATTTTACATACACCCACATATGTTGACTGTTACAATTTAAAAACATATACTATCCGTTTTAGCACATACTTGTTGGACCAATCCTGACACTGACAGTGGCTGAAGTGAACTGTTCCAAGCCCATAATCCCTTGTTGTATTGGGGGTGTTTACCACAGCAGTACACACATGGAATACTACAAGCATTTACTGCTCAACAATAAATTCCCCAAGATAGCTATTTCCACTATATGCATTGATTACACTGTATAATACAAAACTACATAAAGACATACTTGTTATGCATACCATCTTAGTAATCGGGGGTTTTAACAGTTTAAGGTTCATGGTTCATAGGTTCATACTAGGTATCTGCCCAAGGGCATTTATAAGCCAGATAGTTTTGGGGTTTGCCATTTATTTGAATAAAACTATGCCTATCATTTTGTTTCCTTGTCAAGCAGTGACGTTTGAAGAACCCCTGGGGTATATCTGAATTCCCATCCATTGGTCAAGATTCTTGAACAAGCCAAAATGCTCCCTCCATGTCCCTTTTTGTTCCACAGCATGGGGAGTCTCTGGGTGATGAATCTGTCCCCCAGCAGTCTATTTATAACGCAAGGTTTCCCCCCTTGGGGTTTCTGGGGGATCTAGATTTTGAGGGAAGCATATTCATCAAACTTTTGACAGGGCCCTTTATGTCAGGCACAGGTCACCTCTGAGTATGAGACTAAAAACTGGAGTTCTTCAGGGCAAAGACATTTTTTGAGACCCTTACCCTTTTTTGAGGAACTTTCCTTTTGCAGCAGGTGTCTGGTCAGATACTTTAACCTTTGTAAATCATAGGTCAATTGATGAGTACGGGGGAATGCCCCCCTTGATCAGATGTGAATCCCTTCATGATCATGTATAGAAGGTTTTCCTAACTACTTTAGCAACATGAGTGTCAAAAAAGGTTTGTCAACCTGGGCCCCAATCTCTGATGACTTTTTCTGTGCTCAGGGGATTGCCACCATATGGTAGCTATCCCTTGTTTTTCCCAAAGGGTATGACTATGCATTTTTGTTTAACTTCAGGCCATCTCTGGCACCAGTTATCCATTTCGGAGGCTTTCTAGGATATCTTTTCAGATGTGTAATTATGGCTCAGTTTGAGTCATCTGCAAACTTTGTCAGCCATAACCTCCTGTGTTTTTTTGTCCCAAAAAGTAGATAACAAGAGGAAGGACTCCTGGGACACCACTTGTGACAGGCTTTGAGTCTGACATGGCTCCAGCAACTCTGACCCTGTGGGTTCTGTCACTTAGCCAGTTTGCAACCCATCTTGGATGTAGGGGTTCAGCTGATGAGTTTTTCATGATACCTGAGTGGGTATTGGGGGCCTTCCCAGGTCGGGGTAGGCTGTATGGACTGCCTTCCTCATCAATGGCCTTGGTGACTGTCTAAAGTCAACCAAGTTTAAGAGGCGGGATCTGTTTGACAAAGCCAAACTAGTTGGATCCAAAGTCTGCAAGTTCCCTATGTCTTTATTTATGAGTTCCATTATGATCCTCTCCATGGCTTTGCAGATAAGGCTTGTCAAGCTAATGGGGCTTCAGGGTCTGTGGAGGCACCGCCTTAGGGAAGTGGCCTCGCCACTCTTTATATCCTGAGGTGAGGCTAAGATTAAACAGCTGTCCTATGTGGGTTTAATTTCTTTAGTTCATGAAGCACCGGGACACCATCCCTCCTGTGATGGTCCTCTAGTGGGGCAACCTGGATGTTTCTAATTGGAATGATACCTCCTTTGGGGAAGTTGCGAATTCAGCCAGTTGGAATTTGAGGCAGATCAATTTGCGGGAAGGGGGCCCTTTGTTTGGGGTGGGAAATTCAGCTTTGGGGAAAGGTTAAAAAATTTGGGTTTTTTTAAAACCAAAACCCTTGGGCCCCCAGGGCCTTAAAGGGAAGGGACCAATAGTTTTAGAAGGGGTTTTTTTTGAAAAATTTTCCGGCCTTTTTTTTGGGAAAAGGGTTTTTTTTTTTTTTTTTTTTTTTTTTTTTTTTGGTTTTTTTTTTTTTTTTTTTCACTTTGGTTGTTTCCAGGTGAAAAAAATGAAAAAGGGGGAAACCCCGGGGGCGAAAAAATTTAGTTTATGATCTACCCACCAGTGAGGGGTATACTTTGTTGAACATTTTATCCCATTTTATGATGAGATCAAGTATGTTTCTCCTCTGTATGGTGACTAGTTGTTCCAGGGCATTTGATTTTTGAACCCAGGAATTTTTGGGGTTAGAGTGTTGGGTTGAGTATTTCCCAGTCTAAAAGGGTAGTTAAAGTCACCTAGTATGATTGTTTAGAACATTTACCCCTCCAAGTTTTAAACCTGAGGTTCCTGAGTTTGAGAGGGGGGCCCTTAACATGCTACAAATTGCAGAGCAGTCTTGCCTATGGTTAATTGCACCGGGAGGGTTATGCATCATGTTTCAAACCTTAGGTGTTTGCCCTTTTAGAATATGGACATCCTTGGTTTTGTCCAGGGAACATGATATGAGGTAAAACCCATGCGGGGGTGCTCCGGGGCCTTGAACCGGGTTTTTGTAAAGCACAGACATCATGTTCTCCATATTGAGGGGGGAGGCATCTTAGATTGAGACTTCTGGCATTGAGCAGCATTAATTTTTTTTCCTTTTTGGTTTAGGGTGGTTTTGAATTTGAGCCTGAAAAAGGCACTTAAGATTTGAAATTCCAAGCCCAGGGTAAGGGGGTGGGGTTGCCCAAATGTATCCCAGGCAGACAGACATTGCCCCTTTGAATGACACCAAATTTGAATTTTAAAGCTGATCATTTTAATTTCATCATTCAGGGAAGGAGGATACTGCTTTATCCTTCAAAAAAATGTCCCTTTTCAGTTTAAAAATTGGGGGGGAAAGGGGTTAGCTTTCATGGGCTTTGGGGGCCACTTTTTTTTTAAATTTTAAGCCGGGGTTGTATGGTCAAATGAAAATTGTTTTTTTGGGCCTTTTTAAATGTTTTAAATTTTGTGGGTTTTGTGGTTTTTTTTGGTTTTGGGAGTTGTTTGGGTTGCTTTTCCTCTGCTGTTTTTAAATTTTTTAGAGCCCCCAGCTTTAATTTTTTATTTTAATTTATGGGAATTGTGGGGGGGAATTTGTTTTTCCTTTTCCCCCCCTTTTCATCCAGTTTAAAATCATTTTATTTTTGGGATTTTTTTTAAAAGGTTGTTTCATAGGATTTAACATTAAAATTCCAGGTTACCCGTTTAGAAAAATGACATTGTAACTTTGCAATTTTCCCCATTCACCAGGAGCTGGAGGACATAGAAATGACCCCTATACAGAATGTAAAAAAGTTTAAAGGTAATTTTTAGGCTGGTTACTTCAAAATGATTTTATCGGGGAAGTACTGTAAGTGCTATTTTACAGATGAGTGAAATCAAAATGAACTTTCAGATGGATATGCTGGTTACACAGCAGTAAATGTTTTAAAGGGTTAAGAGGGGTTTAGAGGGGTTTTCCTGTTTGGCTGTTTGTGTGCAAAGTGAAATGCCGCAGCTTTTTTTGACAGAAAGCTAGTTGGCCCATGCCCAATGGACTACTTTTTTTGGAAACTTCAAAATGAATCCCAGTGTCCCCCACTGGTAAGCAAAGAAACTTTTTCCAATGGCTGGATCAGTAACAGGCCAAAACCCGGGGATCAGAAATTGAAACGGGACTACCAGTTCAGTAACAAGAGTGTTTTATTACAGAGCAAGGCAGAAGTTGTTGAAAATGGCTGCTTTAGTGTGACCCACAGAAACAATTTAAAAATTTTCTTTTAAACAGTGTAAAATGCAGAAATCATTTTAAAGTGAAAAAAAACAAAATGCATTGCTGAAATAACAGGGGAAAGCCAAAAAATACTTATATCTTAGAAAATTTTCCTCTGTTTTATCACTCTGCAGGCCCCCAAGGGGATCTGAACAAGCTAAAAACTGTTTCGTTTTATACACTGAAAGGAGCTGGGAATTTGGGCCCCAAAAAACAACCAATGGACTACTAGTTTCTGGCTGAAACTTCACCAAATGACAGAAACTCAGTGTTTACTCCACTGGTAACAAATTCCCTCCTCCCTAAAAACAATGGATCAGAAACAGGAACAAAAAACAAAGCCCGGGGATAAAGCAACTTGAAACGGGACTACTCTAGTTCAGTGGGAAAACAAGAGTTTTTTTGTTTTATTACAGAGACAAGGAAAAACAGACAGTAAATGCTAAAAATGCTGTAAATCGCTACATTTAGTGTGTAGCCTACAGAAAAATTTTGCAACAATTGTAACTTAAAGTGCAATAAAAGTGTAAAATGCAGAAATCACTTAAATACATAAACGGGAAAAATGCAGTTATTTTAATAATAGTGTACTACTCATTTTTGGTTCATCTTTCCATGTTTTGTACTGTCCTACAGGTAGATACAGATGGTTTGAATGTGTGACAAGGCAACCTTTTATAATTACAGATCAGTGACATGTGCTATCCCGATGGCCAATTGGTGTTCCTAAATAGCTAATTACATGCACATCAGCTGTGCTGCTACTGCCTTAGCCAATACCATGGCTACAGTGGAGTGTAATTGAGTACTCCACTTGGGCATTGACCCTTTGCCTTACTTGTGAGGAAGACAGCATGGAGGTTTTGTTTGGAATCTATTGCAACAGCTGTATTGAGATGGACAGTAACATATTGTGTGTAATGCCTAGAGGAGTTGGTCTAAATGTGAGTACTGCTGTTATATTTCTGAACATTGCTACTTGTGCAGGTTTTGTCTGTACGTAATACTTCTGCATATGTGTCAGTCTAGCCAGGTTGTTTGACCAGCTCAAGGCTGCATAGCTATGCATATACTGTTAGGGGGTTTACAGTGTGCTTACCAGACATATTTAGTTTGGTGTTACTGTGTATCATACTGTGCCAATACTCAGTACTCAGAAAAACTTCCTGGTGTACGAACCTTTCAGCCCTCTGAAATGGGATTAGTTCATACAAATCCTGTTACATCAACAGCCGCTCAATTGTACAACGGCAACTATTTCACATAGGGCCATGTTAGTGTGTCTGTGTCCAGGTATGCTAAGGTTTCAGCAGATGTTTACAGAGTTGCATAATTGGTTATGGTATGACAGTATGTATTGATGTAATTTTTTTGGTTTGGGGGGTAGATGTTGGTGGGTGTACATAGCACATGCAGGTGTGTGGGAAACCCCCTTTTATACAATGTCTATATGTGTGTGGGTGTTCTTTCCTTTTGTGAACATCAAACCCTTAGTGTACTAATACAATGTAATTGTAGGCAGATTCATTAAGGCACTATTAATGCTTCCTGTGTAGCATGCAGGTACTGTTAGTCCTTGAATTTTTGGCAATACCGAATGTAATAAAGATTTGCAAAATGAAAGCTGTCTTTTAATTCTGTCATGGATATTTGCAGTCAATGCAGTTGTGGGTTTTACTGTGTCCATAGGATATATTTGTAATAGTGTATTGGCATATATTCTTCATATGTTATGTTCATATTGTTTGGGGGGGGCAGAATGTGTGAATGCTATGATCCATGTTATACTCAGATATGACCACTTTGTGTATATGTATATATATATATATATATATGTGTGTGTGTGTGTGTGTGTGTGTGTGTGTGTGTGTATATGTGTATATATATATATAATATATATATATATATATATATATATATATATATATTTGTGTGTGTGTATATGTGTGTATATGTATATAGATATATACATTATAGCATACGTTTATCTGTACCTCCATAGATGTGTAGCTGTTTCTAACCTATCTATATATCTACATATATATGTAGACCTGTATACATCGACATATATATATATATATATATATATATATACATATATATATAAGCATACACCTTTAATTGGGTACATGGCGGGTTGTCCTATTTCAATACAATCCTTCCTTTTGTGTTTTAACCTGTCTGCATACACAACTAGGATAGAGACATCCCAGGTAGCTTAGTGTTAGGTTAATTGGAGGATGGAGTAAATGGTTGCAGGTTTTACTCCTGAAAGGTATTATTATTTTACCTCTCAGAGTAAGCACTGGTAGGGAAAGTGTGAATAAAGCAGATTTACGCAGTTGTGAGCATACCGTCACGCAAACAGTTGAAACCCACTTACAACTGCTTAAGAGTGCTTTAATCCACCTGTTTCCAAAAGCCCTTATTCTGGCCCTCAAAATAACCTAACAGCCCATGCAGGTCTTGAACCTAGGACCATGAACACCACAGTCACTGAATTACCACTAAGGCATTTGAGATATGCACAAATGTTATTGTGTTTAGAATATACATTGTACTACAGACATTCCTCACTATTGAAAACATATGTGACAATCAGTTGGTGTACATATGTCTGATACATGTTAATGTTCATGTTTGTGAAAGTAGGTGTTGCAATGTGACATGCCAGGATGTATTATGAATGAATATGGTTTTTGCTTTGTGTCCTTATTATATTGTCCCCACATTCCATGTATGCCCCTCCAGTTCACTTGTTGGACATTAGACCCAGGCCCTCCTTGATACATGATTGCATTACCCATCATTCCTCCCCCACCCCAATCTTCACATACACAATCACCACCCATTCTATGGTGACTTAGGTTAATATGGTGGTCGGCTAGTGAACTGCATCTACACAGAGCTCCTTACTTCAATTTACAGTTAGCAAGCTTATTATCTTTCTAAAGTAAAGCTTAGAAAAAAGGGAAAAACTTTTTTTGTTGGTCTGTTTGGGCTTTACAGCACCCCATCTATAAAAAAAAATGTACAAAATTATATTTCTTTTCAAAGCATATATACAGAGACTGACAAGGGGAATACAGTTTTAAAAGAACATGGCCAGGCAACTGAAATCTTCAAGTGATCCTGTTATTATAAACACAAACAACAAAAGCCAAATCTTGAATTTTTTTTCCAGAAAAAGGGGAACATTTCAAAAGGCAAAACTAACAAACAGCAATTTTGTAATGTTAATTCCAACGAGGGTAAGCTTTTTGGAGGAAAAAGCAGGTACTTCCCATACAGTCATATACAAAACTTCGAACAACTCTCTAATATGGAAAGTCTATTAATCAAATTGTTGATAGAGTGGACAATTGAACTTAAACACAGTCAAATGAACATCTAAAAAAATCACTTTCTGATGCTTTTTCCAAATCTATGATGAAACAACTGAAATTAATGTCTAGAAGCAAGGGGAGAAACAACATCCATAAGGGGCTATGAGAACTATGATAATCAGGGTTTCTTTCTATACAAAACAAAAAATTTAATTTTGAAAGGTTTTTTACAAAAAAATTTGGAATGTTTTTTTTGAACCCCCAAAAAAAACCCCCTTGAAAAAAAATTTTAAATTTTTTATTGGGAAAAAGGAGGGCTCATTGGAAAACTGTTTTTTTTAAA
Organism: Protopterus annectens; assembly: GCF_019279795.1. Taxonomy (NCBI): domain Eukaryota; kingdom Metazoa; phylum Chordata; order Ceratodontiformes; family Protopteridae; genus Protopterus; species Protopterus annectens. Next base: position 1,340,352,846 of record NC_056747.1, read on the forward strand.
AAAAAAAACAC
>NC_056747.1:1340353356-1340390730 GCF_019279795.1 Protopterus annectens
TTTAAAGAGACAATACATGCTTTCCTATCTTAAATATTAAGCAATGTTTTTAAACTAAACTATACATTATCACCTACAGCTAACGAAAAAAATATATATATTAATAAATATATTATGTTGTTCCTCATTATATATATGTGCACATAGAGTGGACTACCACTATAAAATTAATCTTCAAAAAGTATCTGTTCACCAGTGGTCATTTAAACCTGGCTTAAACAAAGCCCCCAGGTTAACTATCCACCTACGTTCTTTATTATTTAATATTGTATGTTTTTCTGACTCAGATTTACTCATATCTGTGACCTGATCTATGCCTACAAATACAAAATGTGCTTTTGGGTGGACTAAAATGTGTTTATACAATGCACTTCGCATTCTTTTGCATTTAATGTCGCTTATATGTATGGCTATCCTTTGTTTTAATACACAAGATGTCTGTCCGACATAAAAAGCGCCACATCTACATATAGCCATATATACCACCCATGGTGTAGTACACGTCACAAAACAATGAATGTCATATACTTTACTTGTATTTGTCGAAGTAAATGATGTGGTTTTAGACATCAATTTACAATATTTACAGTGTCCACAATATGTGCTACCCTTTATTAAAGTTCTAGATGTAACAGGGACCCTCCTTTCTTATAACTGGTAAAGTGTTCTCCTATGGTCTTTCCCCTCCTGTATCCATACTGACATTGATTATTTAATATACTAGACAGATATGGGTCATTATGTAAAATAGACCAATACTTATCAACTATCTGTCTAATATGATTTGTGTTACTAGCAAATGTGGTCATAAATCTAATCACACTAGATTGTTTGGGTATATTATTAAATTTATCCATTAGTAGAATGTCCCTATCGATGGACTTTACCATTTCTTTAGCCTGATTGATCATATCATTGTGATAGCCCCTAACTTTAAACCTATGTGTCATATCTTTTTCTTGATTTATGTATTCCCTTTCATCAGAACATATTGTTCTGATCCGTTGATATTGTGCCTTCGGTATATTTCTGATAATATGTGGCGGATGGCAACTATGTGCATGCAAAATTGAATTTTTAGAAAAGGGTTTCCTATATAAAGATGTTATTACTGTACCATCTATAGCTTTGGTTACATTAACATCTAAGTAGTCCACTGTAAATAAATCTACTCGACCAGTAAAATTAATACCATATTCATTTGAATTCAAATAGGTCTTAAAACACTCCCATTCATGTGTATTGCCTTCCCATATTACCCAACAATCGTCGAGAAAACGACGCCACATTATCAACCGTCCCGTAAACGGAAAATCTTCATTATAAATGCATAATTCCTCTAGGTAGCCCATAAACAGGTCAGCATATATGGGAGCAAATGTTGCCCCCATAGCTGTACCTTTGACCTGTAGATACCATTGATTATTGTATTTGAACGCATTATGTTCTAATACTAATTGTAACAATGATAATAAGAACTTCATTTCTGGCTGTGTATATATACCTGCTTTTTTCATCCAATAATCCACCGCCGCTATACCCCCTTGATGAGGGATACTGGTATAAAGCGACTGAACATCCAATGTTCCTAATAAACTATGCGTGGATAATTGGAGATCATTCATCAATTGTAAGAATTGCTTAGAATCCTTGATTCTAGCTCTTACTAATACCAATAAAGGTTTAAGTTTGTGTTCCAGATACTCTGATAGAGGTTCTGTAATAGAACATATATATATATATATATATATATATATATATATATATATATATATATATGAATACATATTTACATATAGTTGTAGGTGTCATTTTCATACACACTCACTACAGGGAACAGGAGAGAGAAATGCAGCAACCTGAAGCTACAACACAGCCTGACTCCTGTGAGACTTACTAACCCTTTTAACTGCTTAAAAGTGCCTTTAGCACTTTGATTGACAGGTCCTGTACTCATTTCGAAAGCAAAATAAAAGCCTACTATCAGGCCCCACCCCAGGAGCTTGGTAACACTAGTCTGTACGACCTACCACTAAGCCATGACTCTCATACAAGAACATAGTGCTAAAATAAATATAACATGTATTAGTATGAATGAATATAAAGGCAATATAGGATGTGTACTACCCAAAGCATGTCAGGTAGACTTTTACTGTCATAATTACTGGATTCCCAGAATAGTTTAGTGTTAACAGAAACAGCCCTGCTAATTGTTAGCTTGTAGTTAATAATGTAAGCTAATGTACATATATGAAAGCATGTATATGTACACATATATATATATATATATATATATATATATATATATATATATATATATATATATATATATATATATATATATCAATACATATGTAAATATATTTGTAGGTTTCATTATGCATACACACTCACTACAGGGAACAGGTGAGAGAAATACAGCAACCTGAATCTACAACACATCATGAATCATGAGAGACTTACTAACCTTTACACTCACAGAACACTGTCCACAGCATACCAGCATGGTCCACGCCCTTGCACTCTTAAAGGGCAATGCCTATCTCACATACCCTTTTATAGCACTGTCCTGAAATCACAGTGAAACATGCAATCAGTACACAACTGGCTGCATGCAATTAGCAAATGCTGGCTTACAATTGGTGCAGAGGCCATCACATGGACCTATGCACATACCTACAAAAGCATCCTGTAGTAACACTCCACACATGCAATAAGTAAAGTTGCATTCTCTGCATCCACACAGAGGGAGAAGGAGAGAGAGAGAGAGAGAGAGAGAGACAGATAGAGAGATATCTTAAAAAAAAAAAAAAAAAAAAAAAAATACACACAGCATAAAACAGTCAGCACTGCCAGCAGGAACAGTATCAGGCTGTGCCAGCAGCAGCAGATAACAAAGGCATTGGTAATGCAACCAGCTGCGACAAACACAGGTAAGGTAAAGTAGCAGGTAATAGTTTGCATACTGTAAACCATGAAAATGTGTCATATGTCTGTATCTATAGGTATGTCCATGTGATATGTTGTGTGCACATAGCTCCAACAAAAGGAGATGAGTATACATCACATGTAAGTCTGTGTTAGGCCATGATCCTAGCATAAGTAGTCCGTGAGTTACCCTCATCAATGGCTGTAGTGATTGTTGTGAAAGGTCAACCATGTTCAAAAGTCAGGATCAGCCCATCACAAAAGCAAAATGGCCGTGAACAAGTGTCTGCAGGTACCCAATATTGGTGTATATGTCTCCCATACATACAAATTCCATCGCTTAGCAGACCAGTCCAGTTATGCATATGATGCAGTAGTTCCCAGGGTCAGTAGAGGTTCCTCCTCAGTGGTGTGGGACCACCGTGTATGTATGGCACTGTTCAGGTACGGCCAGGGTTAAATATCAGTCTGTAATGTGGTGCTATGTCCTCCAGGGGTGAACGTATCACACATCCAGGGATACCATTGTGTCACAGTGATGCTGTGTGTTCTGCATTGTCGAGGGTGGCCCTCACCTGGACATGTGAGATGATCAGGAGGTTACATTCAGCTGTGATAACTAATTCCACTTGTGTGGGAGAGTGAGGGGAATACCTGCACCTAAACTGTCTGCAACAATGTTGCCAATATCTGTGCATTTGGTGAATGTTAAGTATGTGTTTATTAGCACAGAGCATATCAGAGGCGTTTGGTCCATATGTGTAACATAACTGATGAAGGCCTTGTGGTTATCTATAGTGTGTGTGTCCATTCTCACCCCAGAGTAGGCCGTGTCCAATGTTATGAGAGACTGTAGCATATTACCAGTGCTGACCACAGATGCCTTCCCTTCATGTGAATCTGCTCTGTGCTGCAGTAGCCTCCTGCTATTGTTATACAATGTGCCTGTAGCTGTAGTCCACTGGACAGGATGCATAACTGGTGTGCATACGGTCTGAGTTAGATATGTGTGTGCACATTCCATGCACTCTGTGGGATGTCTGTGGTAAGCATTCGCAAAGGGGCCAGCAGTGTGGGTTGTGGCTTCCACTGGCCCAGTGGGCTGCATGGATAGCATCACAGTCCTAACAAGTGAATAACTGTCTAATTAGATACATATCAAGGTAGTGTACTGTGCTTGTGGGGTTGTTGGGATATGTATATCCAGGCTGAGTAATGTGTGTCCACATCACAGTGGTGGATGGCAACACACATACAGTACGTTGGGATGAACACCCAGAGTGTTTCAGAAGTGTTGGCTGTGCAGTAATATCTGGCCATTACCTGCGCATCCCCCACAACACACACACATGCAACATATGGGAGAAGTAGTATAGCAGTACACATAAGTTCATAGGTTCATAGGTTCATACTAGTCTATCTGCCCTAGGGCATTTATAAGACTAGCCAGAATGTGTTTGGCTTTCGCCACCCATTTTAAATTTATTTTGCTATGCCCTTTTTCGAGGTTAGTATACTGTGCCTCTGTCTAACAGTGACATAGAAGTGATACCCGGGGTAAACCTACGATCTCCAATCCACTCATCAAGATTCCTCTTGAAGAGAGTCAATGAGGGACTCTGCCTAACCTGGAGTGGGATTTTATTCCAGAGTGAAGGGAGCCTCTGGGTTATGAATCTGTCCCTCCAGCATGTCCTATTTATTTCACTGCTGAGGTTCAAGTCTCTCGAGCACGTGGCTCGATGGGATTTGTATTTTCTGAGGTGCAGCATGTCCATTAATTCCGGGTTGGACATGGCTTTATACATCAGGCACAGATCGCCTCTGAACAGGCGGTATGCCACTGAGTAGAGCTGGAGTTTCTTTAACCGGGCAGCATATGGCATCTGTTTGAGCCCTTTGATCCTCCTGGTGAGATAGTTTTGGGGTCTTTCCAGTTGCTGCAGGTGTCTGGTAAGGTACATCCCAAAAGGGGCATTGTACTCAGTTATAGGCCTGGTGAGGGATGAGTAAAGAGGCATGATGACCTCCCCTGATCTAGATGTGAATCCCTTCATGATTAGGTGGGCTATATAAAATGTTTTTCTAACCACTTTGGCCACGTGGTTGTCAAATGAGAGTTTGTTATCAACCTGGGTCCCCAGGTCCCTAATTACTTCTTCTGTACTTAATGGATTACCACCTATGTGGTACTTTGGGGGCACTTTGTTTTTGCCAAAGGGGATGACTATACACTTTTTGGCATTCATCTTGAGGCCATGGCTCTGGCACCAGTTGTCTGTTTCTATGAGGCCCTTTTGCAGGATGCTTGTGTCAGCTGGAGAGTCAATTATGGCGCCCGTTTGCAGTCATCTGCGAACTTGGTCAGCCACAGTCCTTCCGTGTTGGCTTGTACCTCCAAGAAATATATACCGAACAAGAGAGGTCCCAGGACTGAGCCTTGTGGGACACCACTTGTAACTGGTTTGGAGTCTGACATGGCTCCAGCAATTCTAATCATGTTGGTTCTGTCCTTGAGCCAGTTTGCAATCCATCTAGTGACATAGGGGTTTATATTTAAGCTGGTGAGCTTATCTATAATGCCCGAGTGGGGTATTGTATCGAAGGCTTTTGCGAGGTCCAGGTAGGCTGTGTGGACCACCTTCCCCACGTCAATGGCCTTGGTGACTGTTTCTAAGAAATCAACCAGGTTTAAGAGGCAGGATCTGCCCTTAACAAATACGAACTGGGTAGGATCCAGTGTCTGTAGGTCCCCAATATCTTTATTTATGAGGTCCATGATGATCCTTTCCATAGCTTTGCAGACCAAGCTAGTCAGGCTTATGGGATGATAGTTTCCAGGATCCGTTGAGGCAACACCTTTATGGAGAGGGACCACTGTTGCTGTACACCACTCTTTGGGCACATATCCTGTAGTATGGCTGAGATTGAACAGTAGTTTTATATTTGGGTTTAGCTCTTCTTGGAGTTCATGTAGGACGCAGCCCGGGACACCGTCTGGTCCCATTGATGCTGTGTTTTTTGCTTTGGAGAGGGCGGCTCTTACCTGAGCATCTGAGATGTCAGGGGGGCAGCACTCTGCTGGGATAGATATTTGACCTTTTGGTGGGCAGGGGGGGGAGTTTGCGCTGAACCTGTCAGCTAGGATGTTGTCAATGTCTGTGGGTTCAGTGAATTTTTTGTCATTATGGACTCATTCTGAACATATCTGGGAATTACCACCCAGGTTCCTAACATAACTAAAGAAAGGCTTGTGACTATCCTTAGTGTCCTGTGCAATTTTTCTCTCGAAGCTGGCCTTAGACAATTTTATGAGTGCCCGTAGTTTTTTGCTAATACTGATCAGTGATGCCTTCCCTTTTTTGGATTTTGCTCTATCATTTAGTTGCTTCCTCCTTCTATTGTATAGTTTGTTTATGGCTGGGGTCCACCAGACAGGACGTCTGCCTTTGGAGGATTGGGTCTTGGTTTTATTTGGGATCGCATGATCCATGCATTCCTGAAGGTGTTCATAGAATGCATTTATAAAGGATTTTGCAGTCTGGGCTGTATTTTCCACAGGCCCGGGGGCTTTTAAGGATTCCACCTCAGTTTTAAGGAGTGTGAAATTTGCTTTAGAGAAGGTTTTCACTGTGGTTTTCTGGGCAGGGGGTGGGGTTGGGATGTGAATATCCAGTGAGATTAGTTTATGGTCTGATCTTACCAGTGAGGGATACACTTCTGGTCTGGAGCATAGAGTCCCCATGTTGGTAATGATCAGGTCCAGTATGTTTTCCCCTCTTGTGGGAGTGGTAACAAGTTGTTCCATAGCATTTGAGTTTATAAATTCTAGGAACCTTTGGGCTAGGGTGTTGGAGCTAGAGTAATGCTCCCAGTCTATGTTTAGGTAGTTGAAATCACCCAATATAATGGTGTTTGGAGAGAACTTCATATTTTCCAGTGTTCTCAGGAAGGCCGAGTGGGGTTCCTGGGTTTGGGAGGGTGGTCTGTAACAGGCTATAAACTGGAAGGCAGTTTTACCCACTGTTATTTGCACATGGATAGTCTCTGATGCTTTGTGCTTTGCCACCAACCTGGAGGTGTGGGTATCTTTGATGAATATCGATACTCCCCCTCCTTTTGTGGTTCGGTTAAAGTTTTGGGGCCGAAAAGCATGGTATGAGGTATAACCTGGTAGTGCTGGGGTGCTCTCAGGAGCCCTGAACCAGGTTTCTGTTACTGCACAGATATCAATGTTCTCCATGCTAAGGAGAGTGTCGAGTGCGTGCATCTTGAGATTTAGACTTCTGGCATTGAGTAGCATTACTCTTAGTTTCTTATCCCTTGTGATACCTATGGAGGTGGGTTTGTCTTTTGAGCCTTGCCTAAAAAAGGCACTATGGGGGTAGCAAGAGCCTTTGCCAATATCGGAAAGCCCAGGGGTGACAGGTGCAAGCTGTCCCTAGCGAAGCATCATGGCTTGTCGAGCATATCATCCCAAGCTGACAGGCATTGGATCCCCTTTGAATGACACCAGTACTTAAGCCAGTTGTTGAAATTGATCATCTTGTCTTCATATTGTGGCATCATTCTTGGTGAGGGTAAGATGCTACTCAAGGTCAGGGTCATACCGGCCTGGGCTACATGCTCAGAGAGCTCCTTTATGCCTCTTTTCACGTAGTCCAGGGAGGTACGTCTCAGGTCATTCACACCAGCATGGACAATGACTGAGTCATATTTGTACTTGCCTTGGAGTGACTGGAGTGCTTGTGTTATGTGGCGGATCCTAGTGCCTGACAGGCTGCTTACCGTGACCCTCTCCTTGTTCAGCTTGGTGAGCCGGACGTCAGTGTGCCTGATGATAGAGTCACCTATTACAAGTGTATCAGGTGTGTTGTTTAGTCTTAAGGGCTGTGACTGTTCAGCACACTGGCTTTGTGAGATATGTTTTGCATGTGTTTTGTTTTGCGATAGCGGTTGCTTGGGTCACTGCTGCTTAGGCAGATCTTTATTTAGAGCCTTCGAGTATGTTTTTGTGTGATTATGTGTTTGGTTTGCTGTCGTGGTAGGTCTATGTGAGACTGGAATTGTAGTGAGTGTGGTTTCTTTCTCCTCCTGACTGGTTATGCCAGTACTGAGTTGAGAGAGCTTAGCCTCCAGTTTGGCTATATGGTTGCATCTCTCACATGTGTTGGAATTTGTTGGGAGGAGGAGGGGGTTGTCTGTGTACATGAGGCAGTTATAACATTGCCTCAAGATTCCCAGATTCACCAGCTGGACTGGAGAGGAGATTGACAACTGACCTTTGGACATGCTAGAATAATATTGGGAATTCCTTAATAATTGAAAACAAGGGCCAGTGGGGAGTGAGGGTGTAGTGCTTTTAATTTTTAGTGCTGACATATAATTGCTTTAGTGAGCAAGTGCCAGGTAACTTAAGTGCAATGTGTTACAAGTAACTAAATGCAAAAACGACAAACAGTAACTTTCTTTCAAGTGAAACAAGGAAATAAGTACAGTAAGCAATGCAGATATCAGTAGTGATCCACAGAAGCACTGAGAAGACGCGTATTAGGTGGAATTAGCGTTCCAGGGAAATAACAAGCAAACAAACAACAAGCATATAAACAAAGCTAGATTCAGCAGGCCTGGATCTAGTCTATGCTACAGCAAACAAGGTGTACCAATTTCAGTAAGATACAGTTCAAATATTCAGGCACTATAAACCTTTAACCAGAAATTCCCAGCTCAGAAGGGCAGAGTCCAGCCTCTTCTCCCACAAGTGTGCAGACCACGAACCTTCTTAATGTAAAATAACTGGCCTGAAGCCCAAGTGCTTAAACCAGAACTAATACACTTGGACACTGGGCTCTCAATCAGCAGTTCCCAACTTAGAAGAATGAAAGCTACCTGTCCTGCCACCACAGTGCTTGCCACAAACCTTCCTAATGTAAAACAACTGGTCTGAAGCCCAAGTGCTTAATCCAAAAGACTTAGAATGATAGCTACACTTTAATCAAGTTACAACCAAGCAGTAATAAATACAATTGAATACTTCATGTATAGTATGTGTACCATATATTGCTGACATACTCTGCTGATATCTTGTTTGTGTACTTTTCCAGGGAGAGATGGTGTCAAAAAGGAATCCTGCATACTCTGCTGCAGAGGATGAAGTGATCCACCAGAGCCTGGTGCGTGACTATGACATCCTGTTTTCACGCACCACCCAGAATCAGCAGGAGAGGTCTGCACTGTGGCAAAACCTTGTCTGCAGGGTATATGATATTGGCATGCATATGTCACACATGCATTTACACACCCTGCTACCCCCACACATGCACATGCACACCTGCCATTTCCATGATTTATTACCCTACATAAGTAGGTCTCGACACGTGACAGGTACACATTTGCAAAGTGCACTATTTGGATTACTACATAGTTCCTCTTCTCTATCTGTACTCATAGGGTGCAGGCAACCTCAGTAGTTTTAAAGTGTAATATGCGTCAGGTAGTGTGGTTCCCTGATCGCCACATCCAACATGTTTTCCATACAGAAATGCACACACAGAAACATCCCACATCCACACACTTGCCACCTGCAGGTTTCAAAACACTATCTCGGGATGTTCCAGAACATGTGTGTGTTACAGTAGCATCTAGCACTATACTGAGTACTGGCAGTTGTCTGTTGTCCTGTTGTTTGTATAGGGTGCTGTCAACATCAGTGTTTGTTAAGGGAAATGTGCACCCTGTAGTGTGTAGCCCCAGTTGGCAAAAGGCACATCTCACCCCCAGCTTTCTGCACACACACTAACTCCACTCATACTACCACACATACTTGCCATTTGCAGGATTCAAACCCCTACCTAACTATGTTATGACACTAGACACAGACGCATTAGCGGAGCACGCTATATGGATTACTGGGGAACTTTACTTCAAGTAATATACTTATAGAGTGCTGACATCATCAGTGTTTAGAAAGGGGAATCTGCATCCTGTAGTGTATTTTCACAGTTGCTAATAGGGGTATTTCCTGCACACACATAGATGTAGTTGATGTTTGCATATGTGGGGGATCCAGTACATTACATATGTTTCTGTGGTCATTTAACTGTGAGGACTGGGCAGATTGCTATGCTGTTGTACTGTCCTGGACTAAAACATACAAATGCCAGAAAAGTGTGGCCACGTACAAAACTGATATTTTGACTAAGTGTGTAAGCATGCCCAGTTCAGGCATACCATGGCAGGTTGTCTGATGTATGTCTTATTTAACAAAGTGTGCGAGCATGCCCAGTGTGAGCATTCAATATGTTGAACTCTGCGGCCCATCACATTTGTGGATGAGTGTGAAACTCAACAGTTATCTCCCATATATGGTTGTGTGTTGTGTGTTGTGTGTCATGTTGTGTAGTTACTGTCCACCTGCTTTGTGTGTGAACAACACAGGGATTATACTGTGCCTGCAGGGTTTGCATGGGATACTTTGCATTCAGATTTCAACATCCATTCACAGTGACATAACAGTGTAGTACTGTATACTGTACTGGTGCAGTACTTTCACTGTGGTGGACAGTGTCCTTGGCTGTTGTCCTATCACTTCCTTACATTTCCCTAGTGAGCAGAAAAGCCTGGTTAGGGTGCAGTTGTGCACATCAGACCATGTTGCATTATGTTCGGATATCGACTACTTACAACAGGCTTGTCCAACAGTGGTACTGTATTGCACAACATGGGTGTACATTGGCAAACAGTAGTGATGTGCCCTTGGCCATTTCTGATGATAGTGAGAGAGTGTGTTTATCCTTCCACACACACATCATAGGTGGTGTTAGCCATGACATATGTCATGGCCAGTATACTGTGCCTCCATCCACCCGTGACGTAACAGTGATACCAGGGTAAACATACACATCTGCCATCCACTCATCAGAGGTTCCCTTGAGGGGAATCACTGTCTGACTCTACAATTAACCTGTACTGGGACTACAATCATGCATGGGTGTGTCTTCTGTGATATAGATCTTCCTGTACAGCTTGACCAATGTATGTCAATGCTGGGTTTCATGACCCTCATAGGTTCATAGGTGCATAGGTTCATACTAGGCTATCTGCCCTAGGGCATTTATAAGCATAGCCAGAGTGTGTGTGGCTTTCGCCACCCCTTAGGTTGAGGGATACTATAACCATTAGTTAGTTTGCTGTGCCTCTATCTAGTAGTGACACAGACATGATCCCTGGGGTAAACCAATGATCTACCATCCACTGTTCAAGATTTCTCTTGAATAGAGCCAGTGAGGTGCTCTGCCTCACATGGACCGGGATTTTGTTCCACAGCATAGGGAGTCTCTGGGTGATGAATCTGTCCCTCCAGCACATCCTATTTATATCTGTGTAGAGGTTTAAGTCCCTTGCTCTCGTGGATCTAGTGTATTTGTATCTTTTGAGGTGGAGCATGTCCATTAATTCCGGGTTGGACATGGCTTTGTATGTCAGGCACAGATCACCTCTGAGCAGACTGTATGCGACTGAATACAGCTGTAGTTTCTTCAGTCGGGCAGGATATGACATTTTGTTGAGCACCTTTATCCTTTTGGTGAGGAATCTTTGAGGTCATTCCAATTGCTGCAGGTGTCAGGTAAGATACATTACAAATGGGGCATTGTATTCAATCATTGGTCGAATAGGTGAAGAGTACAGGGGAACAATGACCTCCCTTGATCTGGATGTGAATCCCTTCATGATCAGGTGGGCAATGTGGAAGGGTTTCCTAACCACTTTGCCAACATGAGTGTTGAAAGAGAGGTTACTCTCTACTTGTGTCCCTAGGTCCCTGATAGCATCTTCTGTGCTTAATGGATTGCCACCTATGTGATAATTAGGGGTTACCTTGTTTTTCCAACAGGGTATGACTATACACGTGTTTGCATTCAGATTCAGGCCATGGCTCTGGCACCAGTTATCCATTTCTATGAGACCTCTTTGGAGGATATCTGTGTCTGATGGATTCTGGACTATGGCGCCCAGTTTGCAGTCATCTGCACACTGTGTCAGCCACAATCCCCCTATGTTTGTCTGTACTTCTGAAACATAGATGCTGAACAAGAGGGGGCCCAGGACTGAGCCCTGTGGGACACCGCTTGTGACCGGCTTGGAGTCTGACATGGCACCAGCAACTCTGACCCTGTGGGTTCTGTCCTTGATCCAGTTTGCAACCCATTTTGTGACATATGATGGGTTTACATTTCAGCTGGTGAGCTTTTCTATGATACCCGAGTGGGGTATTGTGTCGAAAGCTTTAGCAAGGTCGAGGTAGGCTGTGATAACTGCCTTACCCTCATCAATGGCCTTGGTGACTGTCTTGAAAAAGTCACCCAAGTTCAACGGGCATGATCTGCCCTTTACAAAGCCAGATTGGGTAGGTTCCAATGTCTGTAGGTCCCCAATGTCTTTATTTATGAGTTCCATTATGATCCTCTCCATAGCTTTGCAAACCAGGCTTGTTAAGCTTATGGGGTGATGATTAACAGGGTCTGTAGAGGCACCGCCTTTGTGGAGTGGGACCACAGTTGCCATATGCCACTCTTTGGGTACATATCCTGTGGTAAGGCTGAGGTTGGATAGCAGCCTTATGTGCGTGTTTAGTTCCTCATTGCGTTTGTGTAGCACACAGCCGGGGACACCATCCTGTCCCATTGATGCTGTGTTTCTAGCTTTAGAGAGAGCAGCTCTCATGGGAACAAAGATGGCTGCCATTCTATAAGCACTGCAGTACTTCAGCTCTTCAAATACCTGAGAAAAAAATCAACCCTGTGGAGTTATACTTAGAGTAAACAAACTAATTGGCAGTTATTACTAATTGACCAGAAGTCACTTTTGGTTCTGAGAAAGAAAAATCGAAAAAAAAAATACTTGGTAATAGCAGGATTGGATCTGATTGTCAGGTTGACTCTGAACAGAGCACCAAACAAAGGACTGATTGATCTCACTTTTGTAACTTTTCTTTGGGAAATAAATCTTCGTGCAGAATTTCGAAATGTCAAAGGAGGACAAAAATATGGAAACTACAACTTCCAAAACCAAGCTGTCAGCTTTGCAATCACCGGAGAAAGAATCTTTAATCAAGAGACAGAAAACTATCAAACAGCAAGAGACTGCAAAAACAGGGCCATCAACAAAATCTGATCAACAGGTCACAATGGAAGAAATCAAATCAGCATTACTACCTATACAGGATGCCTTAAAAGAGCTAACATCTCAAACACTTTCATTTAGTGACACATGTAATCGGATTCTCGAAAGAATGGAGAAAGCAGAAACTAGAATTGCTACCAATGAAGACAATATATTAATGCTCACTAAAAGAACAGAGACACATGGAACTGACATTCAATGATGCAAAATAGAATTCTGGACTTGGAAGCAAGATCCAGACGTAACAATATAATCATTAGAGGGATCCCAGAATCTATTCAATATAATGACCTGATCACTTCTATTACACAAATATTCGAAATACTGCTCAAGGACTCTGAGGTTGTTAAGCAGATGGTCATAGAAAGGGCGCATAGAGCATACAGAGAATCTCAAGCTTCAAATATACCCAGTCTTGTTTATGTTAAAATATTGAACTACCAAGATGTGAGCAAAGTACTGTTAACTATTAAAAAATCTGGTGGATCTATAATGTGGCAAAATAATAAAATTTCTATAGCACAGGATTTACCAACACAAATAAGGCAATCTAGACAAAATCTAGACAAATGCTGGCTCCATATTGTAAGTTTCTGATTGAAAAAAATATCAGATTTCAAATGAAATATCCTAATAACCTAATTTTTACTGTGGATGGCATTAAATACTCTGTAAGCACAAGGAAAGAAGCAAGACCTACTTTTTTGAAGATTTTTAAGGCTCTCCCATCTTCAGAAATGTGAACAGTCCATTTTGGCTTTCTGCAGCACCAGGGAGAATGGGATGTTTCATTTATGACAATCTGAGGCTTTAAAATCCTTTGTCTGTTCTGTTTCTTGTAGCAGGCCTGGAATTTTATTTTCTTATCTTCTTATCTCGTAGTTCCAGTTGATTGAACTGCCTTTACAGTTTAAATAGCTGAGAAGAAAGAGGAACTGCTGGCGAAGTAAAAAGAAACCTGTTTGGACTTATTTTGCAGGAAAAGGACTGTAAGATAGTGTGTGTAGTCAAAGTGATGCAGGTAAACACTGTGGAAATGCATTGTGTATTAAAAAAGGAGATGGTTATGTGTAGTGGTAGAATAAGGTACTGTAGTTTTTTTTTATATATTTGTTTTCTCTTTTTTTTCCTATATCTCTCTTCTCTTTACTCCTTTCCTTTATTCCTGTAGATAGGTGGTATTATTTCTAACTGATAAATGATGTAAAAATGGTTAGTTGATCAGATTTAAACAATGTGCATATAATAATAAAAGAACATAAAAGAAGTTATTTTTATGTGTAATTTAAGGCATTTTTTCTTATTTCTTCTCCTTTTGCTGTGCTCCCTTCATGCTTTTTTTTCTCTTTTTTTTTATTTTAACCCCTTGGTTCCTCTCTTATTCACATATGGTTATTACAAATGAAAGTGCCATTATAGTTTTATTTTGAACTGCATTGGTTTTCAATATTAATATGTTAGTAGGTAAGTTGTAGGGCAAGAACAAAGCAGATTAAAGTAGTTAGATCATTTTATTCAGTAGATACAGGATGTTGGGAAATGTTAAATAACTGTCTGCTTTCTATGTCAACTAATATTTAATACTGTATAGAACAACAAATTAGAATGTTATTTGCTATTGCTGAATATAAAGCTGAAGTGAATTGAAGTACATTAGAATCTCAGGGTACAATTAGTTTATTTGTATATTCATAAATATGTACAGAGCTGTAGTTACCTATAAGTAGTGTTTAGTAGGGAATGTCAGAATTAGGCTTTGTAGACATAGAAGTAGTTGTTGTAGGTTTTGCATGGGGTTTCATTGTTAAATAATAGAATTAGTAGATTAGTTACTCAGATGGTTTCCAGTAATGTAAAAAACCTATGTTCATCCTGGTCCAGAGGAATAGTGGGTAGGCACTGGGTAGGGATAGGATGGCAGTTTTGCTTCCATACAATTGATGATATGCCAACTTATGTTATTCTAAGGTTGCTCAAAGAGATTAGATATCGAGTTATATTTCTAATGAACGTTAAATGTGGATAATAGAATCTTGGAATGTCAAAGGACTCCAGAACATGAAAAAAGAAAGCTGTTTTTTCATTTGTTTCTCAAATCATCAGCATGTTGTATTTTATTACAAGAAATGCATATGACTAATGATCAGTGGGAGTCAGTGAAGGATAAGAAATGGGTTAGGAAGATTGTGACGGCGGAAGGAACAACAAATAGTGCAGGGGTGGCAATTTTAGTTAAGAATCACTTTCAGGGAGATATTAGGGATGTGAAAATGGATCAGGAGGGTAGATGGTGTTTGGTCCTTCTCACATCCAAATGTTATGATAAACCTATAGTACTAATATGTGTATATGCCCCTAATGTAAATCAGCATAATTTCATAGCTTCAATCTATTCCATTTTACAGTCACACAATAATTGCTATATAGTGTTGGGAGGTGACTGGAACTCTTATCAAGATCCTAAATTAGACAAGTTGGGTGCTTCTTCAGCATTCAATAAACAGGCAATGGTAGCATTGAAAGAATTGAAAATGGATTTCAAACTCTATGACCCTTTTAAACACATACACTCACAAGGGAAAGCAGAGAATTTTACTTATTATTCAACCTGCCATAAAATGTGGTCGAGAATTTACTTTTTCTTAATTTCAGAGGTGTTGATCTCAGCTGACCCTAGTGTTTCTAATCAAGTCAGACAACTCTCAGACCATTCAAAGATAACTTTAACCTTAAACAGTAGTAATATGGATACTAAGAGGCTTCGAGGGTATAATTGGTCCTTGAACCCATATTTACTAACCAAGGAAGATATATTAATGGAAGTCAAGGAGATACTTAAACAGTTATTAAATAATATTTCCCAAAATAGACACCCAATAGATATAGAATGGGCTACAACTAAAACACAGCTAAGAGGACTATTTATACAAAAAGCTACATATTATAAAACATTACAAAAGAAGACTCAATTGGATTTAGAAACTAAAATTCAATTACTGGACCAAGATTTGATGAGGAACTATAATGAACAGACAGAAACTGAGCTATTAAGATGTCAAAAGAACTATTTTTACTTCATAATAGAAATTTGTCACTTTATGAACAAAGAAATTTAGTTAAATATGCAAATCATATTCAAACCCCCTCAAAAGCATTAGCTCGTATTATTAACCAGATGAAATCAACACGATTAATTACTGAAATACACTATAACAATACTACATATACTGACAAGGCGGATATCATGAAGACCTTTGAAAAAATTTTTAATCAGATTTATGGTGAGAAGCAGACACTCTAGCAAGATAAAGACAGAAAAGTTTTTTACAGAGAATCACTTTCCCTAATATTGACAAGGAATTTCATAGAGATTTAATCAAACCGATTACAGTTGAGGAGGTGTCCGAAACAATCAAGAAACTGAAGCCTCACAAAGCCCCAGGCCCAGATGGTTTGACCTCGGAATTCTACAAATCTTTTAGTGAGATTTTGAGCAGTGTATTGTCACAGACTTTTAATTATATCACTCTAAATAGAATTAATGATCCTCATTTTAATGCCTCAAGGACAGTTCTGATATTAAAAGAGAAAGGTGATTCCAAAATCCTGATAATTACAGGCCTATATCACTTTTGAATATGGACATGAAAATCATGACATCCATTCTGGCGAGTAGGCTGAAAAAGGTAATAAACCCAATAATATCAGAGGAACAGGCGGGTTTATGGATGGGAGGCAGACCACGGATAATACCTTAACGCTCCATACCTTAATCTCTTATGCGAAATATAAAAACCTGAATTTATATGCCCTAATTATTGATGCTCAGAAAGCATTTGATAGGGTTAATTTGGATTATTTATTTGATACATTACCTTATTTTAATATACCGCAGGAGTTTATCTCAATGTTAAGGATACTATATAGAAATGCATACACAAATTTATTTATAAATCACGAATGCTCGAATAGGATAAAAATCATAAATGGTACCCGACAAGGCTGCCCATTATCTCCCATCTTATTTAATCTTTACTTGGAGCCTTTATTTTTACACCTTAAGCAAAATGTTTTTTATAATTCTCCTGTACTGTATGGAATAAAGGTTAGGATGGCTGCCTATGCAGATGATTTAAACATATATTGTACCACACCTGTTTCCGATACTGAAAAAAATATTAGCTGCAATAGAAATCTTTGAGAGAATTTCCAATTACAAGCTAAATTTTAAAAAATCTAAAATATTCCCATTAAAGACACCCACACCTTTTCAATGCTACCATTAATAGGACAAGTATTGACGGAAGAAAAGATAAAATATCTGGGAATTGTCTTCTCAACTGAAAATAGAGAGTTTTTTATTAACAATGTAAAGTCAACTACAGATCAAATAACATTGGATCTTGAAAGATGGAGTAGATTGAAGTTACCGATGATGGCAAGAGCAGCAATCATAAGAATGAATGTTCTTCCTAGAATGTTATATATTTTTAGAGCTGCACAACTCAGAATTACCAAAACATTCTTTAAACAGCTTCATATAAGATTGGGAAGATTTCTTTGGGAACCTAGGAAGACGAGAATTTCATATGAAAAATTGATGGCTCCAAAAAATAAGGGGGGGGGGCTCGAATTACCGGATTTCGAAATGTACTATTTAGTGATTCAGGCCAATAGGATTTTAAAGACGTCTTACTTTGATAGTGATAATAGAAAATGGACACCCAAATGGGTGCTCTTAACGTACAAGCATATAAATGAAGTGGGAGTCAATGCTAAAGCATTACCCTTTTTAAATAATTGGACAATGAGTAAATATAAGCTAATGGAGCACATCAAAAGTTATGTAACGGCAATTCAAACTCTTTTCGCTTCCTTAAATTTACTAAAATATATGATGGTTTTCCAACCATTTCATAGGAACCCAAATTTAACAATTGGTGGTCAGTTGATTGATCTAAAGAAATTCCCTTTAATCATGGAGTTAACTGTACTCGATTTATATCCTTTTCTAGGAGTACCAGTACAGGATATTTTAAAAGAAATAGAACTCCCTATTTCCTATTTAATTATAGTAAGACAGCTAAAAGACTTGGTTATAAACTATTTTAACAACTTTGAAATGAAACGGGAAGATTTAATCATTTCTCGTAATCTATGGGAAGCGCTGTTGCAGGATAGAAAATATATAACCGCAACATATAAATTGATAAAAGAGAGGAAGTATAATAATTATATTCTTTTATCGAGTTACTGGAGAGAGAAATTGATATTCCCAGATGACAATAAGATATTGGAGGCATTTAAATTAACATTAAAGTCCGTATCCCTTCAGAAATTGGTATTTACGCAGCTGATGATATTTAACAATGCATACTATACTGTCTCACTTTGCACAAATTTGATGCGAAGAATTCACCCATATGCCCACATTGCTTTGATCAGACAGCAGATTTGCTTCACATGTTCTGGAGTTGTAAGTGCATTTATAAATTGTGGAATTCATTAAAATTGCAGTTACAAAAATGGGTTACCAAAATTCAACACTCTCTTGGGAGTTTATGATTCTTCATATTCCCGAGAATCTAAATAAATCAAAAACGATTGTAATTATGAATATTTGCCTATTAATGAAATTATATATAGCCACAAATTGGTTGAACCCAGCCCAGACATCGTGGGAAAATTTCAGATTGTTGGCAATAAAACACATCTTAGCGCATAAACTGTTAATTAGTGATCACAAGAAAAATATCAACAACATAAAAATCTGGGAGCAAATTTTTAATATTATTTTGGCTTAAGAGGTTACTATCCACTTTTTCTCGGGAACCAGAATATAGTCTAAATCAACCTTAGATTAGATAGAAAATGTACAGAAAAGACAGATTGTTGGCTTGGATTTGTTAATGTTGAATTTTTTTTTTTTTATTATTTTCCTTTTGATTGTTAGTGCTGTACCTTTGATCAATACATGAGGTTGATATATATGTGAAATTAACCAATGGAAGCATTTTGTATATATTGTATATAATGTGTGAATTTATAATACGGTTGTGAAAAATAATAAAAAATGATTATTGAAAAAAAAAAAAAAAGAGAGCAGCTCTCACTTGGGCATCTGTGATGTTTGGGTGGCTACACTCTGACAGTATAGATATTTCTCCTTTTGGGGGAGAGGGAGGGTAGAAATTTGCACTGAACCTGTCTGCCAGTATGTTGGCAATGTCTGTGGGTTCATTGATTTTTTTATCATTTTGTACTAATTCTGAGCATATCTGTGAGTTCCCACACAGGTTTCTGACATAGCTTACGAAGGCCTTGTGATTGTCTTTTCTGTTCCTTGGTGAATTTCCTCTCAGAGTTGGCCATGGAAGATTTCATGAGTGATCGTAGTGTTTTACTAGTGTTGATTAGGGATGTCTTCCCTTTTGTGGTTTTGTTCTATCCTGTAGTAGCTTTCTCCTCTCATTGTAAACTTTGTTTATGGCTGGGGTCCACCAGATCGTGCGCTTGCCTTTGGTGTATATGGTCTTGATTTTATTTGGGATTGCTTGATCCATGCAATCCTGGAGGTGGTCGTAGAAGGCTTTTGTAAGGGATTCAGTGGCGTGGGTTGTGGTTTCCAGTAGCTCAGGGGCCTTGAAGGGTACCATACCTATCTTAAGAAGTGTGAATTTTGCTTTTGAGAAGTTCTTCACTGTGATCTTTTTTGTTGGGGTGGGGGAGGGATGTGGATCTCCAGTGTGATTAGTCTATGGTCCGATCTCAACAATGAGGGATATACTTCCGGTGGTGAGCATTTTGTACCCATGTTTGTGATGATCAGGTGTAGTATATTTTCCCCTCTTGTGGGAATGTTGACTAGTTGTTCCATAGCTAAAGAGTTTATGAACTATATGAACCTTAGAGCTAGGGTATTGTGGCTTGAATAATGTTCCCAGTCTATGTTTGGGTAGTTGAAGTCACCCAGTATGATGGTGTTTGGAGAGAAATTTATACTCTCCTGTGTCTCAGGAAGGCTTTGTGGGATTCCTGAGTTTGAGAGGGTGATCTGTAACATGCTACACACTGTAGGGCTGTTTTGCCTATGGTTAATTGCACCTGGATGGTCTCTGATGCTTCATGCGTTGACACAAACCTGGAGGTGTGGGTATCCTTGATGGATATGGATACACCCCCTCCTTTTGTGGTACGGTCCGGGTTTTGAGGCCGGTACACGATATGAGTTAAAATCTGAAAGTGCTGGGGTGCTCTCAGGAGCCTTGAACAAGGTTTCAGTCACCACACAGACATCGATGCTCTCCATACTGAGGAGGGCTTTGAGGGCGTGTATCTTGAGATTTAGACTTCTGTCGTTGAGCAGCATTACCCTTAGTTTTTTTTCTATTATTGTTTTCTAGGGTGGAATGTTTAGAATTTGAGCCTTGCATAGAAAAGGCACTATGGGGGTGGCAAGAGCCTTGGCCAATATCCGGAAACCTAGGGGTGACAGGTGCATGACATCCCTTGCGAAGCAGCGTGGATTGTCAAGCATGTCATCCCAGGCAGACAGACATTGGATCCCCTTAGAATTACAACAGTAATTAAGACAATTATTGAAACTGATCATTTTGTGTCTGTATTGTGGCATCATTCTTGGTGAGGGTAGGATACTGCTCAGGGTCAGGGTCATACCAGCATGGGCTAAATAATCTGACAGCTCCTCTGTGTCTCTTTTCATGTGTTCCAGGGAGGTACGTCTCAGGTCTTTCACACCGGCATGGACAATGACTGAGTCATACTTGTACTTGCTGTGGACTGACCTGAGGGCTTGTGTTATGTGGCAGATTCTATCGCCTGACAGGCAGCTTACTGTGACCCTCACCTTGCTCAGTCTGGCGAGTGGGACGTCAGTGTGTCTGACTATGGCATCATCTATTATAGGTGTGTCATGCATTGTGTTTGGCCTTAGGGGCTGTGCCTGTTAAGAACACTGACTTTGTGAACTATGTGTTGTTTGTGATATGTTTTTGTGTGGGATGCAGCATGTCTGGCCATGTTATTTCTGTCCGTGGTCTGGTTTGTATCACCTTTGGTGACATAGGTATTTATATGTCAGCTGGTGGGCATTTGCAGTGTTACCTACTGGAAGTAGTATTGCTTGTTTGTTGTACAATGGACTACATGCAGCCCTGCTTACTGTAGCTATGTTTGCATGCATGTTTGCTTGCAGTTACCCTGGAATACTGATCCCACCTGCAATGCAGAGTTACAGAGCTTCTGTGGACTCCTAGTGACATCTGCATAGCTTACTATATGTATGTCCATGTCTCACTTGACAGAATGTCACTGTTTGTCCTGTTCACATGTACATTGCCTGTGACACTTTGCATATGACTTACCTGGCATCTGTCCACGTGAGCAGTCATATATGCCACTGATAAGTAATCACAGGCACTACACCCTCACATGGCCATCTTCTGTTGAACAACCTGCTTTGCTAAGGACAGCTTGCACCTGTCACCCCTGGGCTTTTGGATATTGGCAAAGGCTCTTGCTACCCCATAGTGCCTGTGTTAGGCAAGACTCAAATGACAAACTCACCTCCATAGGTATCACAAGGGATAAGAAACTAAGAGTAATGCTACTCAACGCCAGGAGTCTAAACCTCAAGATGCACACACTCGAAACATAACAGATACCGGGTTCAGGGCTACCGAGAGCACACCAGCACTACCAAGTTATACCTCATACCATGCTTTTCAGCCCCAAAACTTGGACAAAACCACAAAAGGAGGGGGTGTATTGATATTCATCCAAGATACCCACACCTCCAGGTTGGTGGCAAAGCACCAAACATCAGAGACTATCCATATGCAACTAACAATGGGTAAAACTGCCTTCCAGGTTATAGCCTGCTACAGACCACCCTCCCAAACCCAAGAACTGCACTTGGCCTTCCTGAGAACAGTGGGAAATATGTAGATCTGTCCAAACACCATTATATTGGGTGACTTAAACTACCCAAACATAGACTGGGTGCATGACTCTAGCTCCAACACCCTAGCCCAAAGATTACTAGAATTTATGAACTCAAATGCTATGGAACAACTTGTTACCACTCCCACAAGAGGGGAAAACATACTGGACCTGATCATCACCAACATGGGGACTCTATGCTCAAGACCAAAAGTGTATCCCTCACTGGTAAGATCAGACCATAAACTAATCTCACTGGATATTCACATCCCAAACCCACCCCCTGCACAGAAAACCACAGTGAACAACTTCTCTAAAGCAAGTTCACACTCCTCAAAACTGATGTGGAAACCTTCAAAGCCCCCGGGCCTGTTGAAAATACGGACCAGACCACAGATTCCTGTATAAAGGCATTCTATGGACACCTTCAGGAATGCATGGATCATGCGATCTCGAATAAAACCAAGACTCAATCCTCCAAAGGCAGATGTCCTGTCTGGTGGACACCAGCCATAAACAAACTATACAATAGAAGGAGGAAGCTACTAAATGATACAGCATAATCCCAAAATGTGAAGCCATCACTGATGAGTATTAGAAGAAAACTACAGGCACTCATAAGATTGTCTAAGGCCAGCTTTGAGAGAAAATTGCACAAGACACTAAGGATAATCACAAGGCTTTCTTTAGTTATGTTAGGAACCTGTGTGGTAATTCCCAAATATGCTCAGAGGTAGTCAAAATGTCAAAAGAAATACCAAACCCACAGACATTGCCAACATCCTAGCGGACAGGTTCAGTGCAAACATCTCCCCCCTCCACACCGAAAGGGCAAATATTTATCCCAGCAGAGTGCTGCCCCACGTGACATCTCAGATGCTCAGGTAAGAGCTGCCCTCTCCAAAGAATAAACACTGCATCAGTGGGACCAGACAGTGTCCCGGGCTGTGTCCTACATGAACTCCAAGAAGAGCTACACCCAGACATAACACTACTGTTCAATCCCAGCCTTACTACATGATATGTGGCCAAAGAGTGGCATACAGCAACAGTGGTCCCTCTACATTCAGGTGGTGCCTTAACGGATCCTGGACACTATTGCCCCATAAGCCTGACTAGCTTGGTCTGCAAAGCTATGGAAAGGATCATCATGGACCTCATAAATATAGATATTGGGGACCTACAGACACTGCATCATACCCAGTTTGGCTTTGTTAATGGCAGATCCTGCCTCTCAAACCTGGTTGATTTCTTTGAAACAGTCACCAAGGCCATTGACAAGGGGAAGGTGGTCTACACAGCCTACCTGGACCTTGCAAAAGCCTTTGATACAATACCCCACTCGGGCATTCTAGAGAAGCTCACCAGTGTACATATAAACCCCTATGTCACTAGATAGATTGCACACTGGCTCAAGGGCAGAACCCACATGGTTAGAATTGCTGGAGCCATGTCAGCCTCAAAACCAGTTACAAGTGGTGTCCCACAAGGCTCAGTCCTGGGATCTCTCTTGTTCAGTATATATTTATTGGAGGTACAGGCCAACATGGAAGGACTGTGGCTGACCAAGTTCGCAGATGACTGCAAACTGGATGCCATAATCAACTCTCCAGCCAACACAAGCATCCTCCAAAAGGGCCTCATAGAAACAGACAACTTGTGCCAGAGCCATGGCCTCAAGCTGAATGCCAAAAAGTGTATAGTCATCCCCTTTGGCAAAAACAAAGTGCCCACAAAGTACCACATAGGTGGTAATCCATTAAGTACAGAAGAAGGAATTATGGACCTGGGGGGACCCAAGTTGATAGCAATCTCTCATTTGACAACCACGTGGCCAAAGTGGTTAGAAAAACATTTTATATAGCCCACCTCATCATGAAGGGATTCACATGTAGATCAGGGGAGGACATTGTGCCTCTTTACTCATCCCTCATCAGGCCCATAATTGAGTACAATGCCCCTGTTGGCATGCACCTTACCAGACACCTGCAGCAACTGGAAAGACCCCAAAAGTACCTCACCAAGAGGATCAAAGGGCTCAAACAGATACCATATACTGACCAGTTAAAGAAACACCAGCTCTACTCAGTGGCATACTGCCTGTTCAGAGGCGATCTGTGCCTGATGTATAAAGCCATGTCAAACCCTGACTTAATGGGCATGCTGCACCTCAGAATATCCAAATCCCATCGAGCTACATGCTCGAAAGACTTGAACCTCAGGACTGATATACATAGGACATGCTGGAGGGACAGATTCATAACTCAGAGGCTCCCTTCACTCTGGAATAAAATCCCAATCCAGGTTAGGCAGAGTCCATCATTGACTCTCTTCAAGAGGAATATTGATGACTGGATGGGATATCATAGGTTTACCCTGGGTATCACTTCTGTGTCACTGTTAGACAGAGGCACAGTATACTAACCTTGGAAAAGGGCATAGCAAGATAAATTTACAATGGATGGCGAAAGCCAAACACATTCTGGATAGGTTTATAAATGCCCTAGGGCAGACAGCCTAGTATGAACCTATGAACCTATGAACCTATGTACCTTGTTCCCCATTGGCCCTATGTGCTGTTAATCACCAAGGCAATCACAATACTAAGGTAGCATGTGCAAAGGTCAGTTGTCAGTCACCTCTATGGTACAGTTGTGGAATATGTGAGTCATGTATCAATGTCATAGCTGACACATGTACACAGTCAACCCTATCCCCTACCCATGGATGTACAACACATGTATGAGATGGAAACACATAGCCAAACTGTGGACTAAGCACTCTGAACCCATTACTGGCATAGCCTGTCAGGTGGCATGAAATACTATAGTGACTACAATACCAGTCTGATGTAGACCTACACTGACAGCAAGACAAGCATGGGAACACACTGGGCCATTCGTGGAGTCTAAGAATGGCATCCTGCCTGAGCGGCAGACACCTCTGCAGCTGACACACAGGCATACGTTATGCCAGAACACAGCATGCATAACACATAGCACACAAATCCTGTGTGCCAAACAGTCACAGGCTGTACAGCTATACAACACTCCTGCTACAGTTGTGTTAGGTACCTTTATTGTCCGGTACAGTGAGGTCACACTCACCAGGCTGGACAAGGTGAAGGTCACAGTGATATGCTCGTGGGGCACTATGGTCCACCACATAACACAAGCATACAGGTCAGTCAGATGCATGGACACATATGACTCAGTCATTGTCCATGCCACTACAGCTGACCTGTGATGTACCTCCCTGGACTACATGATAGGGAACATGGAAGGGCTCACTGAGCAAGTGGCACAGGCTGGTATGACCCTGACCTTGGTTGGCATCATACCCTCACCAGGAATGCTGACATATTACTGAATGCTGATGAATTACTGTAGCAACAACACCCTAGCTGAAAGGTTCCTAGCATGCAGTCACTGCATTGCTATGGAACAACTTCTTACCACTCCCACAACAGGTGAAAACATGCAGCACCTGTTCATCAACAACATGTAGACTATATGCCCCAGACCAGATGTGTATCCCTCACTGCTAGGTTGATACCATCTACATCTCACACTGTATATGCACATACCACATGAAGCACCTGCACAGAAGACCACAGTCATAATGTTATCCAGTGCAAATACCATGTATTCACATGTGGCAGGCATCAGACATGGTAACTATTGAAGGTCACAGGTACATATGTGTATTTGGCACACACATACATCATCTGTGCATTGCCATTACTGGTTTAATCGATGTCATGCATTATTGTGAACAACAACCCGCACACATGGGCATTCTGTGTGAGAAAAACACACGTGGCATGTCTGGAATCAAAAGCCATAACTAACTGTGCTATTGTTTAGAAAGGGGAATGTGCATCCTGTAGTGTGTTCTCCCATTTGCCAAAAGGGATGTTTCTTTCATACAGACTTACACACACACTAACCCCCCTTCACACACACTTGCCATTTGCAGGATTCAAACCCCTACCTAACTATGTTATGACACTAGAGACGGACACATTAGCGGAGCACACTATTCGGATTACTGTGAAATTTCCCTTCTCCTGCTATACTTATAGGGTGCTGACATCATCAGTGTTTAGAAAGGGGAATGTGCATCCTGTAGTGTTTTTTCCCAGTTGCTAAAAGGGACATTTCCCTCACACAGACTTGCACACACACCAACCCCGATCACCCACACACACACACTCTGGCTAAGGTGTCATTCCCTAGGGCAAACAGCCTAGTGTTGACCTCTCCACCCATATGTTTAATTGTCAGATGCACATTATTTGTTGCTGATAGAAGTGTTTGCAGGTCTTTATTGCCATAGCATTCCCTGTTTGTATGAACAACTTGTGTATCTGTGGAAGATGTTTGCATATGGGGGGATCCACTATATCACATATGTCTCTGTAGTCATTTAACTGTGAGCACTGGGCAGATTGCTGTAATGTTGTTGGTTCCTGGAATAACACGTACAAATACCAGATATGTGTGGCCAAATGCTAAACTGATATTTGGCCTAAGTGTGTGAGCATGCCCAGTTCAGCCTTCCCATGGCATGTTGTCTGAAATATGTCTCATTTATCAAAGTGTGCGAGCATGCCCAGTGTGAGCTTTCCATATGTTGAACTCTGCAGCCCATCACATTTGTGGATGAGTGTGAACTTCAACAAATATCTCCTGTTTATGGTTGTGTGTTGTGTGTCATGTTGTGTAGTTACTGTCCAACTGCTTTGTGTGTAAACACAACAGGGATTATACTGTGCCTGCAGGGTTTGCATGGGATACTTTGCATACAGTTGTCAACATCCATTCATACTGACCTAACACTGTAGTACTGTATAGTGTACTGGTTCAGTACTTTCACTGTGGTGGACAGTATCCTGGGCTTTAGTCCTATCACTGCTTTACATTTCCATAGTGAGCACAACAGCCTGGTTAGGGGCCAGTTGTGCACATCTGACCATGTTGCATTATGTTCAGATATGAACTACTTAAAACAGGCTCGTCCAACATCGGTAGTGTATTCCACAACATAGGTGTACATTGGCAAACACTAGCAATGTGCCCTAGGCCATTTCTAATGCTAGTCGGAGAGTGTGTTTGTCCTTCGACACACATTGTAAGTGGAGTTTGCCATGACATATGTCATGGTTAGTATACTGTGCCTCTGTCTACCCGTGACATAACAGTGATACCCAGGGTAAACCTACCATCTCCCATCCACTCATCAAGATTCCTCTTGAGGAGAATCAATGAGTGACTCTATGGATAACCTGTACTGGGAGTTTAATCATGCGTGGGGGTGGCTTCTGTGTTATGGATCATGCAGTACAGCTTGTCCTATGTATGTCAGTGCTGGGGTTCAGGTCCCTCATGTGCATAGCTCACTACCATTCAGATTGTACAAGGTGCAGCATGTTCATTGATTCCAGCTTGGACATGGCTTTATACATCAGGCACAGCTTGCCTCTGGGTGGGCAGCATGGCAGTGTGTGGAGTTGCAGTTTGTTTAATCAGGCAACACATGACATCTGTTCAAGCTCTTTGATACTCCTGGTGAGGTACTGTTGGGGACTTTACAGTTGATGGAGGTGTCTGCTGAGGTACACCCCACAGGGGCTATTGTAGTCAATTGTAACGCTGATGAAGGATAACTGCAGAGCCACAATGACCTCCCCTTATCTAGATCCGACAACCTTCATGATTAGGTGGGTATATGGATTGTTTCTGTTAACACTACAGCCACATGTTTGTCCAATGCAGGATATCTATCACCTTGTGTCCCCAGGTCTCTCATTACATGTTAAGTATGTAATGGGTTAACACCTATGTGGTAATTGGTGGGCACTTACTGTATATCCACAGGGGTTGACTATACAGTTTTCTGCAATTAGCTTGCTGACATGGCTATGGCACCAGTTGTCTGTTTCTATGTGGCCCTTTTGTGGGATGCTTGTGTCAGCTGGAGGGTCAGATATGTTGGGCAGTTTGTAGTCCTCTGCAAACATGTTCAGGCACAGTCCTTCCATGTTGGCCTGTACCTATGGGACATATATACCAAACGAGGGAGGTCCCAGGACCAAGCTTTGTGGGATGCCTGTTATATCTGGTTTGTAGTCTGACATGGCTGCAGCATGTCTGACCATGTCAGTTCTGTCCTTGGTCTGGTTTGCAACCCCTCTAGTGACATAGGGGTTTATATTTAAGCTGGTGAGCATATCTATAATGAACACATAGGGTATTGTATGGAAGCCTTTGCAAGGTCCAGCTACGCTGTGTGGACCACATTGCCCTCATCAATGACCTTAATGACTGTTTCAAATGAGTCAAACATGTTTAGGGGCAGGATCTGCACTTAAGAAAGCCACACTGGGTAGAGTCCAGTGTCAGTAGATCCCCAATATCTTTATGTCTGCGGTACATGCTGATCCTTTCCATAGCTGTGCAGACCAAGCTTCTCAGGATTCTGGGGTGGTAGTTTTTAGTATCCATTCAGGCAACACCTTTGTTGAGAATGACCAGTGTTGTTGTACACTGCTCTTTGGGTACATATCCTGTGGTAAGGCTGACATAATGTCAGGGAGGCAGCAGTCTGCTGGGATAGATATTTTGCATTGTGGGGGGGGGGGGGTTGCACTGCACCTGTCAGGATGTATGTTGGCAATATGTGTGTGTGTTTGGTATGTTGTTTGTAATATTTGTGTGATCCAGAGCATATCTGTGAATTCCCAACACGCTTCCTACCATCAGTTGAGGAAGCCTTGGGATTATCCTTAGTGTCCTGTACAATTTGTATCTTCATAGGTTCATAGGTTCATACTAGGCTATCCACCCTAGGGCATTTGTAAGCCTAGCCAGAGTGTGTGTGGCTTTTGCCACCCCTTGCTATGTGAATATTATGGCCATTTATGATTTACTTAGCTGTGCCTCTGTCTGGACGTGACACAGTAAAGACCCCCAGTGTAAATCTACGATTATCCATCCATTTGGCAAGATTCCTGTTGAAGAGTGTCAGTGAGGGGCTCTGCCTAACATGTAGTGGGATTCTGTTCCAGGGTGTGGAGAGCCTCTGGGTTATGTATCTGTCCCTCCAGCACATCCTATTTCATTATGTGTTGAGGTTGACATCTCTCACTCACACAGCTCCGATGGCTTTGAGTTTTCTGGGGTGGAGCATGTCCATTACTTCTGTGTTGGACATGGACTTGTACAACAGACATACAATGCCTCTGTGTAGGCAGTATGTGACTGCATTCAGCTGGGGTGTCTACAGCCAGGCAGCATATGACATATATTTGAGACCCTTTATACCTCTTGGTGAGGTACCTTTGAGGTCTTTCTAACTGCTGCAGGTGCCAGGTAAAGTACATCCCAAATGAGGCATTGTACTAGATTATGGGTCTGATAAGAGAAAAGTATAGGGGCACAATGACCTCTGTTGATGTAGATGTGAATCCTTTCATGATATGGTCTCCAATATAGACAGTCTTCCTAGCCACATTGGCAATGTGAGTGTCACATAACAGGTTACTGTCCACTTGTGTCCCTAGGTCCCTGATTACTCCTTCCATACATAATGGTTTACCACCTATGTGGTAATTTGTGAGTACCTTGTTTGCTATTTGGTGGTACATTCATACTGTCCACTGTCTTTAGGATGGCTGGGTGGGGTTCCTGTGTGTGAGAGTGTGGTCTGTATCATGCTACAGACTGTACAGCAGTCTTGCCTATGGTTAGTTGCACATGGGTGGACTCCAATGCCTTAAGCATTGTCAGTTAACTGGACATATGGGTGTCTGTGCTGAATATGGATACTCACCCTCCTTTTATGTTTTGTTCCAGGTTTTGGGGCCATAACACATGATATGTGGTATTACCTGGTAGTGCTGGTGTGCTGTCAGGAGGCTTGCAGCAGGTTTCTGTCACTGGACAGACATCAATGTTCTCCATACTGGGGAGGGCCTCTGGAGCATGCATATTGAGGTTTACACGTCTGGCATTGGTCAGCATTACCCTTCTGTTTCTTTCCACTTATGTTTTCTAGGGTGGTGGGTTAGTCTTTTCAGCCTTGCTTACAAAAGGCTCTATGGAGGTGGCAAAAGCCTTATGCAATATCCAGACGCCCAGGGGTAACAGGTGCAGGCCATCCCTGGAACAGCAGCGTGGCTTGTCAAGCATGACATCCCAAGCAGACAGACATTGGATCCCCTTGGAATGACACCAGTAATTGTGCCACTTGTTAAAGCTGATCATTCTGTGTTTGTACTGTGGCATCATTCATGGTGAGGGTAGGATGCTGCAAACGGTCAGTGTCATACCGGCCTGAAATACATAATTGGAGAGCTCATCTATGTCTCTTTTCATGTAGTCCTGGGAGGTACATCTCAGGTCATTCACACCAGCATGGACTATGACTGCATCATATTTCTACTTGCTTTGGGGTGACCTGCATACTTGTGTTATGTGGCGTATTGTAGCAGCCTACAGGCAGCTTACTGTACCCTTTCCCTTGTTCAGTCTGGTGTGTGGGACAGCAGCGTGTCTCACTATGGAGTCACCTATTACAACTGTATCAGGCATGTTGTTTCTCCTTCTGTCCTGTGACTGTTTGGCACACCAGCTTTGTGTACTATGTGTTGCATGTGCTATGTCTGGAGGTTGTTTGATTGGGTGTCTGCTTTGGAGGCTTCTGTTGGTGTGGTGTGTTTGTAATTAGGGCCTCTGGGAATGTTTTTCTGTGTTTATGTGTTTGGTTTACAGTTGTTGTAGGTCTATGTGGGACTGGGTTTGTGGTGTATGTTGTTACCTTCTCCTCCTGACTAGTTTTGACAGTACTGAGTTGGGGGAGCTGAGACTCCAGTTTGGCTACATGGTTGCATCTATCACATATATTTGTATTTATTGGGGTGAGTTGTGGTTGTGTGTGTACTTGGGACAGGTGTCACATTGCCTCTGGATTCACAGAGTCTACTTGTTGTGGCTGGCCTTAGTGGATTGTATGTGTGGACATATTTTATTGCCATACTACTGATCAGTGATTACTTCCCTTTTTATGTTTGCTCTATCATGTGGTAGCTTCCTCATTCTCTTCAATTGTTTGGTAATGGCTGGAGTCCAGCATGCCAGATGCCTGCATGTATGGCATTGTGTCTTGTTGTTATTTGTGATTGCAGACTCCAAGCATTCCTGGCTGTGTTCATGGAATGCCTGTATAACATGTTCTGCGGTGTGTCCCATATTCTGCACTTGCACAGGGCCTTTCGTGAATTCCACATCGGTTTTGAGGGGTGCAACCTATGCTTTACACATGTTTTTCACTGTGGTATTCTGGCCAGGGACTGGGGTCGGGATGTGTATATCCAGTGTGATTACTCTATGGTCTGGTCTTACCAGTGAGGGATACACTTCTCGTCTTGCCATCCAGTACACATGTTGCTGATTATCACATCCAGTATGCTTACCCCTCTTGTGGGGGTGTTACGTTGTTCCTGGGCATTTTGGTTTATGGATTCTGGGAACTTTTCTCCAACTGTGTTGGTGCTAGTATAATGCTCCTGGTGTATGTCTAGGTATTTTCAGTCAAGCAATATAATGTGGTTTGGGGGGCTTGATATATTCATGTATTCCAACATAGGCCCGGTGCAGTTCCTGCTATTAGGACAGTGGTCTGCAGCAGGCTATATACTGGTAGGAGGTTTTAGCCATTGGTATTTGACCATGGCTAATCCATGCTGCTTCTTGTTGTGGTACCAACATGGGGGTGTGGTTATCCATGACATTTATTGCTAGTCACCCTCCTTTTGTAGCTTGTTCCATGTTTTGCAGCTGTACAGCACAGTATGAGGTGTGACCTGGTAGTGTTAGGGTGCTGATGTGAGCCTTGACCCAGTTTTCTATTACAGGACTGATATCTACATTCTCCATACTGTGTGTGTTTACACTGCATGCATCTTGCTGTTTAGACTTCTGGCATTGGGTAGCATTACATCTAGGTTCCTATCCCTTGTGGTACCTATGAAGGTGGGTTTGTGTTTTGAGACTTACCTATTCAGGGCATGCTGTGGGTACTGATGGCCTTTGCCAGTATCCATGGGGCATGGACTGCTAGGTGCACACCACCCCTAGCAGGTGGTGCATCATGTCATGCTCCGCATGTCTTCCCAGCCTGAAACACATTGGCTCCCCTTTGACTAGCTGCATTACTTCAGCCAGTTATTGCACTTGATCATCCCATCGTCATTTTGTGGCTTCATGCTTGGTGAGGGTGGATGTTAGTCAGGGTCCTCAGGTGTGCATATGGTACATGGTGTTACATTACTTAACACACAGCATTCATGCCTCAGGTGGTGCTGCAGGGCTGCCTTTGTCAGATGCACATATCACAGTCCCTGTACATGTGTGTGAGCAGGTCATGTCAATCTAGGCATCCATGTTATTATTTGAGTGAGTTGGAGGGGGTATCATTCCCAGGGTTCCTACTGAGCCAGTGTATTTGCTATGCGTTGCCACTTTGCCAAGGCCAGGGCATACTGGGCACGCCTCCTTCTGCCTAATGGGGCAGGCTCAGGTTGTTCCTCCTCTGAGTCACGCTCTGCCTGTGATGGCCTTGGCAATGGTGGGAGGATGATTGCCCCGGCCCTATGCTGGTCCTGCTGCAGCTGTTTTCGCAGGATCATATTATGTAGCATAGCACATATCATGATCATTTGGGTACATGTAGTTGGTGTGTACTGCAAGGCTCCACCAGATGTGTCCAGACACCGGAACTGTGACTTGAGCAGCCCAAACACACGCTCTATGACATTACGTGTTTGTGCGTGTGCCTCATTATGGCATTCCTGTTCAGGTGTGTGTGCATTTCTGATGGGTGTCATCAGCCATGGCTCAAGTGCATAACCTGCATCCCCCACTAGGTGTCCGTGTGGGAAGTCCCCACTGGCAAATGATTGGTACAGCTGCGTCAGATGCCAGATGTGGGAATCGTGGTAGCTCCCAGGGCAGCCAGCACACACATTCATTATTATGCCCTGGGCATCACACACGACCTGGCAGTTGATGGAGGGGAAGCCCTTGTGGTTCATGTAGGCTCTACCCCGCTCACCGGCTGGTGCTTTGATGCATATGTGCGTGCAGTCTATTGCACCCAGTACCTCAGGGTATCCCGCTATTTGCTGGAAGAGACGCATATTGCTGGCCACAACCCCACGGTCATTGGGGAAATATACATGATCACCGACATGTGCTGACATGGCATCCAGGAACTGGTGCAGTACCCTGGAGGCTGATGCCTGTGATATCCCCATCATATCACCAGTTGGTCTCTGGAAGGTACCTGTTGCTAGTATTCTTAGGCCAACACATACCTTGGTTTCCACTGGGATGGGTTCCCCTCTGTTGGTTCTGTGTGTGAGGCGTGGCCTGCACAGCTCAACAATTTGCTGCAGGAGGTCTCTGTCCACTCTATAGCGCTCTACTATCTCCAGCTCATGTAACCCATGGTAGGTGACCCTGGGCCTGTATACTCTTCTCCGTCTCCTCACTCTGGGTTGTCTGTCAGCATCTGCATTGTCACCACCCTCAGCAATTCGCCTATGTCTGATTATAACAGCTATGGCAGCCCCTAGCATTTCTGCTCTGAGTTCAGCTTTTTCAGTTTTCTATTCTGATAGCTCACTCCTGTCTTGCAGTGTCTCTTGAGAGAAACACCCTGCACTACTGTTTGAAGTGTTTTCAGTGCTGGGTGGGGCTTCTATTCTGCCTGTGTAATTGCCTGCTTCTAATTGTTATCACCAATTAACTCCAGCAGTATTCCCTGTCAGCTTCCTAGTGATCTGGTTGTTTCCTTTTTCCTCTCTGTTTCCTCAGGGGGGAGCAACGTGCACACCAGCATAAACACGCTCACAGTGGCTTACACGCACACATGCTTACATGGTTTGGACTTGGCTTATTCATGTTAAAACGCGCGTACACCCGCGCACACAGCCTTATACATCAGGCAACAGGCTTCCCGATGCTTAGATTGCCTTACACGCGCACCCCCGCGCAAACCATTTTAAACGGTTTGCAACACGCTCACACATGGTGAGCCTGCCTTACACCCGCGCACACGTGCGCATGCACGTACATCAAGAAAGTTTGAGTGTAGGGATAGTGTACACCCTCTATTTCTTGACTTTCCTATTGTTCTGTTGTGACACACCTCCCTCCCTGATGTCTGTCTGTCATCTGTCAAGTTACACTGCCCTCCAATGTTATGCATTTATTTCTATCATTCCCCCCTGTGATGTCACCTACCTCTTACTCTATTCCTCCCCCTTCTGTAAGTCTTACACTACTCAGACAGTGCTCATTAGCTATGTGACTGTGTGATTCAGTATTGTAACCCTCATTTACATAGGATTGCCTACTAATGCTTAGTTAAATCTCTTACACTGAGCTTCCCCCCTTGGCAACCACTACACGGTGGCCTTGTTGTTTTTGGTCTGCTGGTCCCTGCATTGTTATTCCATGTACTACATAAAACCCACAATTGTGGGTTTCTAAGCTTCGGTTTTCAGTTTTATGCAGTGCACCCTGTTTGCGCGGGTGTGCGCTGCAGTTAAATATCAAATCCCCTCGAAAAAAAAATTGTTTTAAATTAATTTTGCATAACTTTTTTATGCCAATGGCCACATATTTGGCCATTGGCATGCTAAGTGAGACATATGCAGCCTTTATTTAGAGCTGACATGGCTCTGTTGTGGATTTTGCAGAAATTTACTCAGTTGTCAACTGAGTACATTTCTGCAGCTAAAACGTCTCCTACATGGACTGGTTTTAGCTTTGTGGATCGCTCAAATACCTCATTTGCATATCTTTGAGCTGCAAATGAGGTAGTGAGCATTTCCACGTCCAGTCCGTGTAAGAGACGTTTTAGCTGGTCTCTTACACGGAGGTTTGGGCTGTTCCTGGATCGGGAGGCTTGCACGGAGTCTTACACTACTCTTAGACTCCGTGCAAGCCTTCGTGAATCCTGCCCTATGTGTATTCATGTAAGATAGTTAAATTACAGTTCATATATAATCATATAAATATGTAATAGGTGATAACAAAAAGGACAACAAAGACATAGGCAATAACTATTTCCTTCTCCCTCTAAGGGAATTAATTCATAAATTTCATCTAAAAAATAAATAAATATTTACTTATAAATATATAAAACAATATAACACTATCTAAATATCTACTAGTATATTATATATGTAACATTGTGTAGATATCTCGTTACTTCACTTTATAAAAATAACAATGGTTTAATTGAAATAAAATCATTTAGTCCAGGAGGAGTGGTGGCATCTAAACATATTTGCCACCATGTTTCTTTACACGCTAATAAACTTTTAAGATCACCTCCTCTTGGATCTATGTCTGTTATATCAAGAATACTAAAACTAGAATGATGGTCGTCACCTTGTATATCTATGTGTCTAATTTTTAGTTTTATATATATTTATTATTTTTAGCATACTTTACATATATATATTCCTTCTCAGTGCTTTTTAAAATTTTTTAAAAATCATTTAAAACTCATTTGTTTTTTTTAATCATTTGATTAATATATATATTTTTAAAAAATTATAAATCTTATACATTTTTATAAGTAGAAAGATGCAATATAGTGAAAGTTTATGAACACAAATGATTTTGGTTTAAGGAATTTTTAAACAACAAAAGATTTTCCTATTTTAGGATGGACTTTTGATTTATTTACATATGTCACACAATGATTGATTTATTTACATATGTAATGCAATTATGTGTTTATGTATCTTTAAGAAGTTTAGAGGGTTTTGGTGCCAGAAAAGTTATTTTAGCAGCAGAACAACTAAACGCTACAGTTCTGATGAAGACCAGTTATTATGGTTGAAAGCGCTTAACTCTGTTTCGTTTTGTTGTATCTTGTTTGATTCTTTCTGTCAAATCAGTCCATGTTTTGATTCAATAAACTAAAATATCAGATTATTTGGCAGTCGTTGGCACTTATTGGTGGTAACCAGAGGCATTTTTGGAGGTACTTAGCAGTAAGAGGAATGTGGTACACTGGAAGAAGAAGGTTCATCGAGACTCAACACTACAGAGTGAGGAGAGCAAAGAAAAAGTCCAGAAAAACAATCAGTGACCTGCAGCTGGAAGGATTTTACAGCTGGGAGAAGTTATGTAGTTTAGAAATTTCTTATTTCATAAATTGTAAAGGTATGCATATGGGATTATTGGAGGGAAAAAAATGAGAAAAAGTTGAAAATGTTCACAGAATCTGTAGTGTAGGTCAGAGAGAATTAAAAATACAATACAAAAGGCAAGAGGCTGGTTAGAGGATTTACTGCAGGTCTTGTTTGATTTAAACTTTACAGTCACAATCAATGGCTGTATGCTACCACCTTGTGGCGAGATGAGGGTGGTACACTGGAAGAAGGCGTTTCATCGAGCCTCGAATCTACTAGGTGGGAAGAGCAAAGAAAAAGTGCAGAAAAACAATCAGTGACCTGAAGTTGGAAAGGTGCTACAGCCAGGTAGAAAGTTTTCAGTTTCAAACTCTCTTATTTCAAAAATTGCAAAGGTATAACACTGGAAGAAGAAGGTTCGTCTAGACACAAATCTACACAGTGGAAAGAGCCAAGAAAAAGTCCAGAAAAACAATCAGTAACCTGAAGTTGGAAATGTGCTACAGACAGGGACAAGGTATGCAGTTTAAAACTTTCTTATATTAAAAATTGAAAAGGTATACATATGGGATTATTGGAATGAAAAATGATATAGAGGTGGAAAGGTCCATAAAATCTGTACTGTATGGCAGTGAGAATTATAAATACAATGCGTAAGGCATGAGGTTGGTTACAGGATTTACTGCAGGTTTTTTTTGTTTTAAACATTACAGTCACAATCAAAGGATGTATGCTTTCACCTAGTGACAACAGGAGGGTGGTACACTGGAAGAAGAATGTTCATCTAGACTGAAATCTACAGAGTGGGAAGAGCCAAGAAAATGTCCAGAAAAACAATAAATAACCTGAAGTTTGAAAGGTGCTACAGCCAGGGAGAAGGTATGCAGTTTAGAACGTTATTTCAAAATTTGCAAATGTATAGATATGGGATTATTGGTGGGAAAAAATTAGAAAGAGGGGAAAAGTGTACAGAATCTGTAGTTTTGGTCAGAGTGAATTTTAAATACAATACATAAGGCATGAGACTGGTTAGAGAATTTACTGCAGCTCTTTTTTGTTTAAACTTTACAGTCAGAATCAATGGGTGT
>NC_056747.1:1340391230-1340407862 GCF_019279795.1 Protopterus annectens
TACACAGAAACCAGCGCAGACCTGGTTTTAACTTCTTAAAAGTGCCTTTGGCACTTTGATTGACAGGTCCTGTATTCATTTCGAAAGCAAAATAAATTCCCACTGTCAGTCCTGAACCCAGGACCTTGGTAACACTAGTCTGCATGACATACCACTAAGTCATGACATTCATACAAGAACATAGTGCTAAAATAAATATAACATGTAATAGTATGAATGAATATAAAAGCAATATAAGATGTGTACTACCCAAAGCATTTCAGGTAGACTTTTACTGTCATAATTACTGGATTCCCATAATAGTTTAGTGTGAACAGAAACAGCCCTGCTAATTGTTAGCTTGTAGTTAATAATGTAAGCTAATGTACATATATGAAAGTATGTATATGTACACACACACATATATATATATATATATATATATATATATATATATATATATATATATATATATATATATATATATATATATATATATATATATATATATATATATATCAATACATATGTAAATATAGTTGTAGGTGTCATTATGCATACACACTCACTACAGGGAACAGGAGAGAGAAATGCAGCAACCTGAATCTACAACACAGCCTGACTCCTGTGAGACTTACTAACCCTTTTAACTGCTTAAAAGTGCCTTTAGCACTTTGATTGACAGGTCCTGTACTCATTTCGAAAGCAAAATAAAAGCCTACTATTAGGCCTGACCCCAGGACCTTGATAACACTAGTCTGTATGACCTACCACTAAGCCATGACTCTCATACAAGAACATAGTGCTAAAATAAATATAACATGTAATAGTATGAATGAATATAAAGGCAATATAGGATGTGTACTACCCAAAGCATGTCAGGTAGACTTTTACTGTCATAATTACTGGATTCCCATAATAGTTTAGTGTTAACAGAAACAGCCCTGCTAATTGTTAGCTTGTAGTTAATAATGTAAGCTAATGTACATATATGAAAGTATGTATATGTACACATATATATATATATATATATATATATATATATATATATATATATATATATATATATATCAATACATATGTAAATATAGTTGTAGGTGTCAGTATGCATACACACTCACTACAGGGAACAGGAGAGAGAAATGCAGCAACCTGAATCTACAACACAGCCTGACTCCTGTGAGACTTACTAACCCTTTTAACTGCTTAAAAGTGCCTTTAGCACTTTGATTGACAGGTCCTGTACTCATTTCGAAAGCAAAATAAAAGCCTACTATTAGGCCCTACCCCAGGACCTTGGTAACACTAGTCTGTATGACCTACCACTAAGCCATGACTCTCATACAAGAACATAGTGCTAAAATAAATATAACATGTAATAGTATGAATGAATATAAAGGCAATATAGGATGTGTACTACCCAAAGCATGTCAGGTAGACTTTTACTGTCATAATTACTGGATTCCCATAATAGTTTAGTGTTAACAGAAACAGCCCTGCTAATTGTTAGCTTGTAGTTAATAATGTAAGCTAATGTACATATATGAAAGTATGTATATGTACACACACATATATATATATATATATATATATATATATATATATATATATATATATATATATATATATATATATATATCAATACATATGTAAATATAGTTGTAGGTGTCAGTATGCATACACACTCACTACAGGGAACAGGTGAGAGAAATGCAGCAACCTGAATCTACAACACAGCATGAATCATGAGAGACTTACTAACCTTTACACTCACAGAACACTGTCCACAGCATACCAGCATGGTCCACGCCCTTGCAATCTGAAAGGGCAACACCTATCTCACATACCCTTTTATAGCACTGTCCTGAAATCACAGTGAGACATGCAATCAGTACACAACTGGCTGCATGCAATTAGCAAATGCTGGCTTACAATTGGTGCAGAGGCCATCACATGGACCTATGCAGATACCTACAAAAGCATCCAGTACTAACACTCCACACATGCAATAACTAAAGTTGCATTCATTGCACCAAACAGAGGGAGAAAGAGAGAGAGAGAGAGAGAAAGGCAGTGATAAAAAAAAAATCACTGTAGCTTCACAGCACCAAAAGCAGCAGCAGCAGCAAGCATCAGCAGCAGTGACACATCAACAGCTGACACAAACACAGGTAATGCAAAGTAGCATGTTAATACTGTGTTTACTGTGAAACCTCCAAATGTATCATAGTTCAGTATCTATAGGTATGTCCATGAGATAGGTTGTGTGTACATAGTCCCAGCAAAAGGGGATGACCATACATCACATGTCAATCACTCTTAAGCCATGTGCATGGCAGCAGTTGTCTGTGTGTTGCCCTTTGCAATGGCTGTAGTGACCGCAGTGAAAGGTCAGCCATGTTCGAAAGGCTGGATCAGCCCATCACAAAGGCACAGTGGCTGAGGGTAGGTGTCCGCAGGTACCCGTTGATCAAGAGACAGACAGACAGAGATCCTCAAAAAAAAAAAATACACACAGCATTAAACTGTCAGCACTGCCAGCAGGAACAGTATCAGGCTGTGCCAGCAGCAGCACAAACCAAAGCCATTGGTAACGCAACCAGCTGCGACAAACACAGGTAATGTAAAGTAGCAGGTAATACTTTGCATACTGTAAACCATGAAAATGTGTCATATGTCTGTATCTATAGGTATGTCCATGTGATATATTGTGTGCACATAGCTCCAACAAAAGGGGATGAGTATACATCACATGTAAGTCTGTGTTAGTCCATGATCCTAGCATAAGTAGTCTGTGAGTTACCCTCATCAATGGCTGTAGTGACTGTTGTGAAAGGTCAACCATGTTCAAAAGTCAGGATCAGCCCATCACAAAAGCAAAATGTCCGTGAACAAGTGTCTGCAGGTACCCAATATTGCTGTACATGTCTTCCATACTTAAAAATTCCATAGCTTAGCAGACCAGGCCAGTTATGCATATGATGCAGTAGTTCCCAGGGTCAGTAGAGGTTCCTCCTCAGTGGTGTGGGACCACTGTGTATGTATGGCACTGTTCAGGTACATATCCTGTAGTACGGCCAGGGTTGAATATCAGTCTGTAATGTGGTGCTATGTCCTCTAGGGGTGAACGTATCACACATCCAGGGATACCATTTTGTCACAGTGATGCTGTGTGTTCTGCAATGTCGAGGGTGGCCCTCACCTGGACATGTGAGATGATAGGGAGGTTACATTCATCTGTGATAACTAATTCCACTTGTGTGGGAGAATGGGGGGGGATACCTGCACCTAAACTGTCTGCAACAATGTTGCCAATATCTGTGCGTTTGGTGAATGTGAAGTATGTGTTTATTAGCACAGAGCATATCAGAGGCGTTTGGTCCATATGTGTAACATAACTAATGAAGGCCTTGTGGTTATCTATAGTGTGTGTGTCCATTCTCACCCCAGAGTAGGCCGTGTCCAATGTTATGAGAGACTGTAGCATCTTACCAGTGCTGACCACAGATGCCTTCCCTTCATGTGAATCTGCTCTGTGCTGCAGTAGCCTCCTGCTATTGTTATACAATGTGCCTGTAGCTGTAGTCCACTGGACAGGATGCATAACTGGTGTGCATATGGTCTGGGTTAGATATGTGTGTGCACATTCCATGCACTCTGTGGGATGTCTGTGGTAAGCATTCGCAAAGGGGCCAGCAGTGTGGGTTGTGGCTTCCACTGGCCCAGTGGGCTGCATGGATAGCATCACAGTCCTAACAAGTGAATAACTGTCTAATTACATACATATCAAGGTAGTGTACTGTGCTGGTGGTGTTGTTGGGATATGTATATCCAGGCTGAGTAATGTGTGTCCACATCACAGTGGTGGATGGCAACACACATACAGTATGTTGGGATGAACACCCAGAGTGTTTCAGAAGTGTTGGCTGTGCAGTAATATCTGGCCATTACCTGCGCATCCCCACAACACACACACATGCAACATATGGGAGAAGTAGTATAGCAGTACACATAGGTTCATAGGTTCATAGGTTCATACTAGGCTATCTGCCCTAGGGCATTTATAAGCCTAGCCAGAATGTGTTTGGCTTTTGCCACCCATTTTAAATTTATTTTGCTATGCCCTTTTTCGAGGTTAGTATACTGTGCCTCTGTCTAACAGTGACGTAGAAGTGACACCCGGGGTAAATCTATGATCTCCCATCCACTCATCCAGATTCCTCTGGAAGAGAGTCAATGAGGGACTCTGCCTAACCTGGACTGTGATTTTATTCCAGAGTGAAGGGAGCCTCTGGGTTATGAATCTGTCCCTCCAGCATGTCCTATTTATTTCAGTGCTGAGGTTCAAGTCTCTTGAGCATGT
The DNA here is from genome assembly GCF_019279795.1 of Protopterus annectens. Taxonomy (NCBI): domain Eukaryota; kingdom Metazoa; phylum Chordata; order Ceratodontiformes; family Protopteridae; genus Protopterus; species Protopterus annectens. The sequence goes on from NC_056747.1 coordinate 1,340,395,573, forward strand.
GGTTTGATGGGATTTGGATTTTCTGAGGTGCAGCATGTCCATTAATTCCGGGTTGGACATGGCTTTATACGTCAGGCACAGATCGCATCTGAACAGGCAGTATGCCACTGAGTAGAGCTGGAGTTTCTTTAACCGGGCAGCATATGGCATCTGTTTGAGCCCTTTGATCCTCTTGGTGAGGTACTTTTGGGGTCTTTCCAGTTGCTGCAGGTGTCTGGTTAGGTACATCCCAAAAGGGGCATTGTACTCAATTATAGGCCTGATGAGGGATGAGTAAAGAGGCACGATGACCTCCCCTGATCTAGATGTGAATCCCTTCATGATTAGGTGGGCTATATAAAATGTTTTTCTAACCACTTTGGCCACGTGGTTGTCAAATGAGAGATTGCTATCAACTTGGGTCCCCAGGTCCCTAATTACTTCTTCTGTACTTAATGGCTTACCACCTATGTGGTACTTTGTGGGCACTTTGTTTTTGCCAAAGGGGATGACTATACACTTTTGGCATTCAGCTTGAGGCCATGGCTCTGGCACCAGTTGTCTGTTTCTATGAGGCCCTTTTGCAGCATGCTTGTGTTGGCTGGAGAGTCGATTATGGCACCCAGTTTGCAGTCATCTGCGAACTTGGTCAGCCACAGTCCTTCCGTGTTGGCCTGTACCTCCGAGAAATATATACCGAACAAGAGAGGTCCCAGGACTGAGCCTTGTGGGACACCACTTGTAACTGGTTTGGAGTCTGACATGGCTCCAGCAATTCTAACCATGTGGGTTCTGTCCTTGAGCCAGTTTGCAATCCATCTAGTGACATAGGGGTTTATATTTAAGCTGGTGAGCTTATCTATAATGCCCGAGTGGGGTATTGTATCAAAGGCTTTTGCGAGGTCCAGGTAGGCTGTGTGGACCACCTTCCCTCGTCAATGGCCTTGGTGACTGTTTCAAAGAAATCAACCAGGTTTAAGAGGCAGGATCTGCCCTTAACAAAGCCGAACTGGGTAGGATCCAGTGTCTGTAGGTCCCCAATATCTTTATTTATGAGGTCCATGATGATCCTTTCCATAGCTTTGCACACCAAGATAGTCAGGCTTATGGGGTGATAGTTTCCAGGATCCATTGAGGCACCACCTTTATGGAGAGGGACCACTGTTGCTGTACGCCACTCTTTGGGCACATATCCTGTAGTAAGGCTGAGATTGAACAGTAGTTTTATATTTGGGTTTAGCTCTTCTTGGAGTTCATGTAGGACGCAGCCCGGGACACCATCTGGTCCCATTGATGCTGTGTTTTTGCTTTGGAGAGGGCGGCTCTTACCTGAGCATCTGAGATGTCAGGGGGGCAGCACTCTGCTGGGATAGATATTTGCCCTTTTGGTGGGGAGGGGGGGAGAAGTTTGCGCTGAACCTGTCAGCTAGGATGTTGGCAATGTCTGTGGGTTCAGTGTATTTTTTGTCATTATGGACTAATTCTGAGCATATCTGGGAATTACCACCCAGGTTCCTAACATAACTAAAGAAAGCCTTGTGATTATCCTTAGTGTCCTGTGCAATTTTTCTCTCGAAGCTGGCCTTAGACAATTTTATGAGTGCCCGTAGTTTTTTGCTAATACTGATCAGTGATGCCTTCCCTTTTTGGATTTTGCTCTATCATTTAGTAGCTTCCTCCTTCTATTGTATAGTTTGTTTATGGCTGGGGTCCACCAGACAGGACGTCTGCCTTTGGAGGATTGGGTCTTGGTTTTATTTGGGATCGCATGATCCATGCATTCCTGAAGGTGTTCATAGAATGCATTTATAAAGGATTCTGCGGTCTGGGCCGTATTTTCCACAGGCCCGGGTGCTTTTAAGGATTCCACCTTGGTTTTAAGGAGTGTGAAATTTGCTTTAGATAAGTTTTTCACTGTGGTTTTCTGGGCAGGGGGTGGGGTTGGGATGTGAATATCCAGTGAGATTAGTTTATGGTCTGATCTTACCAGTGAGGGATACACTTCTGGTCTGGAGCATAGAGTCCCCATGTTGGTAATGATCAGGTCCAGTATGTTTTCCCCTCTTGTGGGAGTGGTAACAAGTTGTGCCATAGCATTTGAGTTTATAAATTCTAGGAACCTTTGGGCTAGGGTGTTGGAGCTAGAGTAATGCTCCCAGTCTATGTTTGGGTAGTTGAAGTCGCCCAATATAATGGTGTTTGGAGAGACATTCATATTTTCCAGTGTTCTCAGGAAGGCTGAGTGGGGTTCCTGGGTTTGGGAGGGTGGTCTGTAGCAGGCTATAAACTGGAAGGCAGTTTTACCCACTGTTAGTTGCACATGGATAGTCTCTGATGCTTCGTGCTTTGCCACCAACCTGGAGGTGTGGGTATCTTTGATGAATATCGATACTCCCCCTCCTTTTGTGGTTGGGTCCAAGTTTTGGGGCCGAAAAGCATGGTATGAGGTATAACCTGGTAGTGCTGGGGTGCTCTCAGGAGCCCTGAACCAGGTTTCTGTTACTGCACAGATATCGATGTTCTCCATGCTAAGGAGAGTTTTGAGTGCGTGCATCTTGAGGTTTAGACTTCTGGCGTTGAGTAGCATTACTCTTAGTTTCTTATCCCTTGTGATACCTATGGAGGTGGGTTTGTCTTATGAGCCTTGCCTAAAAAAGGCACTATGGGGGTAGCAAGAGCCTTTGCCAATATCCAAAAGCCCAGGGGTGACAGGTGCAAGCCGTCCCTAGCGAAGCATCGTGGCTTGTCGAGCATATCATCCCAAGCTGACAGGCATTGGATCCCCTTTGAATGACACCAGTACTTAAGCCAATTGTTGAAATTGATCATCTTGTCTTGATATTGTGGCATCATTCTTGGTGAGGGTAAGATGCTACTCAAGGTCAGGGTCATACCGGCTTGGGCTACATGCTCAGAGAGCTCCTTTATGTCTCTTTTCATGTAGTCCAGGGAGGTATGTCTCAGGTCATTCACACCAGCATGGACAATGACTGAGTCATATTTGTACTTGCCTTGGAGTGACTTGAGTGCTTGTGTTATGTGGTGGATCCTAGCGCCCGACAGGCTGCTCACTGTGACCCTCTCCTTGTTCAGCCTGGTGAGTGGGACGTCAGTGTGCCTGATGATAGAGTCACCTATTACAAGTGTATCAGGTGTGTTGTTTAGTCTTAAGGGCTGTGACTGGCACACTGGCTTTGTGAGATATGTGTTGCACGTGTTTTGTTTTGGGGTAGCGGTTGCTTGGGTGTCTGCTTTGGAGGTCTCTGCTGCTTAGGCAGATCTTTATTTAGAGCCTCTGAGTATGTTTTTGTGTGATTATGTGTTTGGTTTGCTGTCGTGGTAGGTCTATGTGAGACTGGAATTGTAGTGAGTGTGGTTTCCTTCTCCTCCTGACTGGTTATGCCAGTACTGAGTTGAGAGAGCTTAGCCTCCAGTTTGGCTATATGGTTGCATCTCTCACATGTGTTGGAATTTGTTGGGAGGAGGACGGGGTTGTCTGTGTACATGAGGCAGTTATAACATTGCCTCAAGATTCCCAGATTCACCAGCTGGACCGGAGAGGAGATTGACAACTGACCTTTGGACATGCTAGAATAATATTGGGAATTCCTTAATAATTGAAAACAAGGGCCAGTGGGGAGTGAGGGTGTAGTGCTTTTAATTTTTAGTGCTGACTTATATAATTGCTTTAGTGAGCAAGTGCCAGGTAACTTAAGTGCAATGTGTTACAATTAACTAAATGCAAAAACGACAAACAGTAACTTTCTTTCAAGTGAAACAAGGAAATAAGTACAGTAAGCAATGCAGATATCACTAGTGATCCACAGAAGCGCTGAGAAGCCGTGTATTAGGTGGAATTAGCGTACCAGTGAAATAACAAGCAAACAAACACCAAGCATATAAACAAAGCTAGATTCAGCAGGCCTGGATCTAGTCTATGCTACAGCAAACAAGGTGTACCAATGTCAGTAAGATACAGTTCAAATATTCAGGCACTATAAACCTTTAACCAGAAGTTCCCAGCTCAGAATGGCAGAGTCCAGCCTCTTCTCCCACAAGAGTGCAGACCACAAACCTTCTTAATGTACAATAACTGGCCTGAAGCCCAAGTGCTTATACCAGAACTAATACACTTGGACACTGGGCTCTCAATCAGCAGTTCCCAACTTAGAAGGATGAAAGCTACCTGTCCTGCCACCACAGTGCTTGCCACAAACCTTCCTAATGTAAAACAACTGGTCTGAAGGCCAAGTGCTTAATCCAAAAGACTTAGAATGATAGCTACACTTTAATCAAGTTACAACCAAGCAGTAATAAATACAATTGAATACTTCATGTATAGTATGTGTACCATATATTGCTGACATACTCTGCTGATATCCTGTTTGTGTACTTTTCCAGGGAGATATGGCTCCAAAAAGGAATCCTGCATACTCTGCTGCAGAGGACGAAGTGATCCACCAGAGCCTGGTGCGTGACTATGACATCCTGTTTTCACGCACCACCCAGAATCAGCAGGAGAGGTCTGCACTGTGGCAAAACCTTGTCAGCAGGGTAAATGATATTGGCATGCATGATAGGACATATGAGCAGGTGAGACATCACTGCAGTGATTTGATCAGAAATGTCCGCCAGCATGCTGCAGATATCCGCAGGCAACAGGTTGCCACAGGTGGGGGGGTGGCCACACATCCCCCCCTCACCAGACTGGAGGGGCTACTGCTAAGTGTTGTGGATCCAGCCCCGGAACAACAACAGCATCATACTTGCATCATGATGGAGGTTGGATCCACACAGCAGCAAGACACCGAGCGTGCAGGTAAGATGCCATATGTACACCTGACTGTTCTGTACACTGTTACTTCATGCATGCATAAGGTGTGTCCGTGGTATGTATCTGTCATCATGATATGTAATTGTGCATGTGTGATACTGGCATTATGAGCAGCTGATGTGTATAAGGCAACTGGTGTACTACTGTACTGTATCATATGCAAAAACAATGGCACACTTGTGCCCACTGACATTACTCTCTTCATATTTTCAGGTCCCTCCCAGCTTCCACCGAGGCAGGCCATACATGCTGGTGAGTGTGTTTATCAATAAGTAGTATACATGCTGGTGAGTGTGTTTATCAATACCTATAATAGTCCTGATAATACTAGTAAGAGTAGTGTAACTCAGTAGTATACATGCTGGTGAGTGTGTTTATCAATACCTACAATAGTCCTGATAATACTAGTAAGAGTAGTGTAACTCAGTAGTATACATGCTGGTGAGTGTGTTTATCAATACCTTTAATAGTCCTGATAATACTAGTAAGAGTAGTGTAACTCAGTAGTATACATGCTGGTGAGTGTGTTTATCAATACCTATAATAGTCCTGATAATGCTATTAAGAGTAGTGTAACTCAGTACTGATCTGTGTGTGTACTGTGGGGTGTGCATGTGTGCAGATGTGCCTGTGCCCATGTGTGCATGTGTGCCTGTCTGCATGTGTCCACGTGTGCATGTGTGCATGTGTGTGTGTGTCCGTGTGTGCATGTGTGTGTGTGTCCATGTGTGCATGTGTCCATTTCTGAATGTGTGCATTTGTATTGAAGTGCATCACCGGCAAATATGTCTTGAGACTGTAATCTGTGTTTCCTGTTTTCCTCCCGCAGGTTCTGGTGCTGCTCTGGTGACCTGCAGCAGGGAACCTGAATCTTGTGCCCCAGGTACTGATGATGAGGAAATTTGTGTAATGGTGCAGGAAGGTGTGTCTGGGTCCGCCATTGGTCAGCCAATTGACAGTACACAGCTGTCAACCCCTTCAATGCGCACAGTCATCCTGCCAGTACATCCTTTGTCACCATTGTCCCTAGGTGATGGACAGTATGCATTGGGCATAGATCAGGGTAATGTGGTACCTGTGGCACATGCATCCCCACAAAGCAGCCATGAGCAGGGTCCTCCGATGGTACCACGCAGACAGTCGCCCATGGGTTCTCGTGGGGGCATCCGTGGCCGTACTGCCTCTGGCCGACGTGCCCAAGGAGGTATGTCATCCTCCGCTATGTTTCGGACTGTTATGCAGGCACAGGCGCGTATGGAAAGGTACACCAGACAGGGTCTGAGGGAGCTGAGAGCATGTCGCACAGCCATGACAGACGGCATGCGTGACATTGCGAATGCTATTCGTAATTTCACTGATGTCATTGACAGACATTGTGGGGACATACAACAGCTGCTCCACAACCAGATGTCCATGGGCCAGGGCAATGGTGGGCGTTTGCGGTGTCGATGTGGCCGTATGCCGGCAACAGCACCAGCTGGCAGTCGGCGCAGACAACAGGCCCGCGCACGCACCCCAAGTGCCAGCAGCAGCCCCAGCAATGCTGGGTCAGTGCTGTCATCAGGATGCCCCAGGAGACCACGTGCACGTGGCTCTGGACAGTCCCAACAGGGAACTGTGTCCAGTCAACACACACCCGCTTCCGATGACAGTACCCAGTCTGGATTAGTACCGGATACGGTCCGTAGCACCCCTGCCAGGGACAGGTACCGTGTCCGTGCCCACAGACACTGATCTGGATGACCTGACAGGTGCAGTCTGTGGCTGTCCACAAAACCCTGTACATGGCAGCCATGATGTGGAACTGTGTGCGTGCTTACACACATGCAGAAATTTAACACCTAGGGCAAACACATACACACACACACTGCACCAACACTGGTCCACCCTGTACTGCTGCCCCTCACGAACACACATACACACACATGTCAATTGGTGGTACCAGTGGCTGGCTTGGGCATACCTAACCCACACCCTGTGCATATGATGACACTGTGCCACCTCCTGCATGCTACAACATCAGTGCAGGAAAAGGTAAACACGTTGCTGATGCACAGGGTGACTACATAGATGTGTATAAGTAGTAACATGTTGGTAACTGTTCAGTGTTCCACTATGATTGTGTGTATATCCCAGCATTCCTGCTGCAGTAACTGTATGAATGTCCTGAATTGTTATCTGCACCCATACTACTTACCAAAGTGTACCAGCTGCACACCATCACATGCTAGTATTGACTATGGGAATGTGCATCATGTGCTGTATTGTAGATTCAGCTATATGTATCTGTTCTGTCACACATGCATTTACACACACCCTGCTACCCCCACACACGCACACCTGCCGTTTCCATGATTTATTACCCTACATAAGTAGGTCTCGACACGTGACAGGTACACATTTGCAAAGTGCACTATTTGGATTACTACCTAGTTCCTCTTCTCTACCTGTACTCATAGGGTGCAGGCAACCTCAGTAGTTTAAAAGTGTAATGTGCATCAGGTACTGTGGTTCCCTGATCGCCACATCCAACATGTTTTCCATACGGAAATGCACACACAGAAACATCCCACATCCACACACTTGCCACATGCAGGTTTCAAAACACTATCTAGGTATGTTCTGGAACATGTGCGTGTTACAGTAGCATGTAGCACTATACTGAGTACTGGCAGTTGTCTGTTGTCATGTTGTTTGTATAGGGTGCTGTCAACATCATTGTTTGTTAAGGGAAATGTGCACCCTGTAGTGTGTAGCCCCAGTTGGCAAAAGTCACATCTCACCCCCAGCATTCTGCACACACACTAACACAAATACTTACCATTTGCAAGATTCAAACCCCTACCTAACTATGTTATGACACTAGAGACGGATGCATTAGCAGAGCGTGCTATTTGCATTACTGGGAGAAATCCTTTCTAATGCTGTACTTAGAGGGTGCTGACATCATCTGTGTTTAGGAAGAGGGATGTGCACCCTGTAGTGTGTTCTCCCAGTTGGCAAAAGGCACTTTTCCCTCACAGCATTCTGCACACACACAAACCCCACTCACACTAACACACATACATTCCATTTGCAGGATTCAAACCCCTACCTAACTATGTTATGACACTAGACACAGACGCATTAGCAGAGTGCACTATACGGATTACTGGGGAATGTTACTTCAAGTAATATAGTTATAGAGTGCTGACATCATCAGTGTTTAGAAAGGGGAATCTGCATCCTGTAGTGTATTTTCACAGTTGCTAATAGGGGCATTTCCCGCACACACATAGATGTGGTTGATGTTTGCATATGTGGGGGATCCAGTACGTTACATATGTTTCTGTGGTCATTTAACTGTGAGGACTGGGCAGATTGCTATGCTGTTGTACTGTCCTGGACTAACACATACAAATGCCAAAAAAGTGTGGCCATGTACAAAACTGATATTTGGACTAAGTGTGTGAGCATGCCCAGTTCAGGCGTACCATGGCAGGTTGTCTGATGTATGTCTCATTTAACAAAGTGTGCGAGCATGCCCACTGTGAGCATTCCATATGTTGAACTCTGCAGCCCATCACATTTGTGGATGAGTGTGAAACTCAACAGTTATCTCCCATATATGGTTGTGTGTTGTGTGTCATGTTGTGTAGTTACTGTCCACCTGCCTTGTGTGTCAACAACACAGGGATTATACTGTGCCTGCAGGGTTTGCATGGGATACTCTGCATTCAGATTTCAACATCCGTTCACAGTGACATAACAGTGTAGTATTGTATACTGTACTGGTGCAGTACTTTCACTGTGGTGCACAGTGTCCTTGGCTGTTGTCCTATCACTTCCTTACATTTCTCTAGTGAGCAGAAAAGCCTTGTTAGGGTGCAGTTGTGCACATCAGACCATGTTGCATTATTTTCGGATATCGACTACTTACAACAGGCTTGTCCAGCAGTGGTACTGTATTGCACAACATTGGTGTACATTGGCAAACAGTAGTGATGTGCCTTTGGCCATTTCTGATGATAGTCAGAGAGTGTGTTTCTCCTTCCGTACACATCATAGGTGGTGTTAGCCATGACATATGTCATGGCCAGTATACTGTGCCTCCATCCACCCGTGATGTAACAGTGATACCAGGGTAAACATACACATCTGCCATCCACTCATCAGAGGTTCCCTTGAGGGGAATCACTGTCTGACTCTACAATTAACCTGCACTGGGACTACAATCATGCATGGGTGTGTCTTCTGTGATATTGATATTCCTGTACAGCTTGACCTATGTATGTCAATGCTGGGTTTCATGACCCTCATAGGTTCATAGGTGCATAGGTTCATACTAGGCTATCTGCCCTTGGGCATTTATAAGCATAGCCTGAGTGTGTGTGGCTTTCACCACCCCTTAGGTTGAGGGATACTATAACCATTAGTTATTTTGCTGTGCCTCTATCTAGTAGTGACACAGACATGATCCCTGAGGTAAACCAACAATCTCCTATCCACTGGTCAAGATTTCTCTTGAATAGAGCCAGGGAGGTGCTCTCCCTCACATGGACTGTGATTTTGTTCCACAGCATAGGGAGTGTCTGGGTGATGAATCTGTCCCTCCAGCACATCCTATTTATATCCATGTAGAGGTTTAAGTCCCCTGCTCTCGTGGATCTAGTGGATTTGTATATTTTGAGGTGGAGCATGTCCATTAATTCCAGGTTGGACATGGCTTTGTATGTCAGGCACAGATCACCTCTGAGCAGATGGTATGCGACTGAATACAGCTGTAGTTTCTTCAGTCGGGCAGCATATGACATTTTTTTAGCACCTTTATCCTTTTGTTGAGGAATCTTTGGGGTTGTTCCAATTGCTGCAGGTGTCAGGTAAGATACATTACGAATGGGGCATTGTATTCAATCATTGGTCGAATAAGTGAAGAGTACAGGGGTACAATGACCTCCCTTGATCTGGATGTGAATCCCTTCATGATCAGGTGGGCAATGTGGAAGGGTTTCATAACCACTTTGCCAACATGAGTGTCGAAAGAGAGGTTACTGTCTACTTGTGTCCCTAGGTCCCTGATAACCTCTTCCGTGCTTAATGGATTGCCACCTATGTGATAATTAGGGGTTACCTTGTTTTTCCAACAGGGTATGACTATACACGTGTTTGCGTTCAGATTCAGGCCATGTCTCTGGCAGCAGTTATCCGTTTCTATGAGACCTCTTTGGAGGATATCTGTGTCTGATGGATTCTGGACTATGGTGCCCAGTTTGCAGTCATCTGCAAACTGTGTCAGCCACAATCCCCCTATGTTTGTCTGTACTTCTGAAACATAGATGCCGAACAAGAGGGGGCCCAGGACTGAGCCCTGTGGGACACCGCTTGTGACCGGCTTGGAGTCTGACATGGCACCAGCAACTCTGACCCTGTGGGTTCTGTCCTTGATCCAGTTTGCAACCCATTTTGTGAGATATGATGGCTTTACATTTCAGCTGGTGAGCTTTTCTATGATAGCCAAGTGGGGTATTGTGTCAAAAGCTTTAGCAAGGTCGAGGTAGGCTATGATAACTGCCTTACCCTCATCAATGGCCTTGGTGACTGTCTTGAAAAAGTCACCCAAGTTCAAGAGGCATGATCTGCCCTTTACAAAGCCAGATTGGGTAGGATCCAATGTCTGTAGGTCCACAATGTCTTTATTTATGAGTTCCATTATGATCCTCTCCATAGCTTTGCAAACCAGGCTTGTTAAGCTTATGGGGCAATGATTAACAGGGTCTGTAGAGGCACCGCCTTTGTGGAGTGGGACCACAGTTGCCATACGCCACCCTTTGGGTACGTATCCTGTGGTAAGGCTGAGGTTGGATAGCAGCCTTATGTGCGTGTTTAGTTCCTCATTGCATTTGTGTAGCACACAGCCAGGGACACCATCCGGTCCCATTGATGCTGTGTTTCTAGCTTTAGAGAGAGCAGCTCTCACTTGGGCATCTGAGATGTTTGGGTGGCTACACTGTGACGGTATAGATATTTCTCCTTTTGGGGGAGAGGGAGGGGAGAAATTTGCACTGAACCTGTCTGCCAGTATGTTGGCAATGTCTGTGGGTTCAGTGATTTTTTTATCATTTTGTACTAATTCTGAGCATATCTGTGAGTTCCCACCCAGGTTTCTGACATAGCTTACGAAGGCCTTGTGATTGTCTTTTCTGTTCCTTGGTGAATTTTCTCTCAGAGTTGGCCATGGAAGATTTTATGAGTGATCGTAGTGTTTTACTAGTGTTGATTAGGGATGTCTTCCCTTTTGTGGTTTTGTTCTATCCTGTAGTAGCTTTCTCCTCTTGTATTGAACTTTGTTTCTGGCTGGGGTCCACCAGACTGGGCGCTTTCCTTTGGTGGATATGGTCTTGATTTTATTTGGGATTGCTTGATCCATGCAATCCTGGAGGTGCTCATAGAAGGCTTTTGTAAGGGATTCAGTGGCGTGGGTTGTGGTTTCCAGTAGCTCAGGGGCCTTGAAGGGTACCATACCTATCTTAAGAAGTGTGAAGTTTGCTTTTGAGAAGTTCTTCACTGTGATATTATTTGTTGGGGTGGTGGAGGGATGTGGATCTCCAGTGTGATTAGTATATGGTCCGATCTCAACAATGAGGGATATACTTCCAGTGGTGAGCATTTTGTACCCATGTTTGTGATGATCAGGTCTAGTATATTTTCCCCTCTTGTGGGAATGTTGACTACTTGTTCCATAGCTAAAGAGTTTATGAACTATGGGAACCTTAGAGCTCGGGTATTGTGGCTTGAGTAATGTTCCCAGTCTATGTTTGGGTAGTTGAAGTCACCCAGTATGATGGTGTTTGGAGAGAAATCTATACTCTCCTGTGTCTTCATGAAGGCTGTGTGGGATTCCTGAGTTTGAGAGGGTGATCTGTAACATGCTACACACTGTAGGGCTGTTTTGCCTATGGTTAATTGCACCTGGATGGTCTGTGATGCTTCATGCGTTGACACAAACCTGGAGGTGTGGGTATCCTTGATGGATATGGATACACCCCCTCCTTTTGTGGTACGGTCCGGGTTTGGAGGCCGGTACACATGATATGAGGTAAAATCTGAAAGTGCTGGGGTGCTCTCAGGAGCCTTGAACAAGGTTTCAGTCACCACACAGACATCGATGTTCTCCATACTGAGGAGGGCTTCGAGAGCATGCATCTTGAGATTTAGACTTCTGTCACTGAGCAGCATTACCCTTATTTTTCCTATTATTGTTTTCTAGGGCAGAATGCTTAGAATTTAAGCCTTGCATAGAAAAGGCACTATGGGGGTGGCAAGAGCCTTAGCCAATATCCAGAAACCTAGGGATGACAGGTGCATGACATCCCTTGCAGAGCAGCGTGGATTGTCAAGCATGTCATCCCAGGCAGACAGACATTGGATCCCATTAGAATTACAACAGTAATTAAGACAATTATTGAAACTGATCATTTTGTGTCAGTATTGTGGCAAA
>NC_056747.1:1340408362-1340452201 GCF_019279795.1 Protopterus annectens
CACATAACACTAACACATAAAGGGCCAAACATGTCAATTGGTGGTACCAGTGGCTGGACTGGGGTCATATTCAACAATCAGCATCTTCTAAATTTGTTGATGCTTTGGCTGATTTTTATGAACGGAAGGTTCAGACAGGGGTCAAAGATTTAGAAACTATCTGTTTGAAGGCTAGTAAGTTTGAAACTTGTGATTTTTTTTTTTGTCACAAGTTAAAAAACTAACTATGGATCTATCAAAGACGGAACAAAGCTTAAAGGAAAGAAAGCTTAAAAAATGTTATAGGGATGTAGGTGATTATGAGAGAGGGAAACCTTTTGATACATCTAAAAATGTTTCTTTTAGATTACCTAAAGAAAATTATAACAGCAATAAAAAGTTTTCGACTCCTAAAAGAAAGAGACCTAAATCCATATTAAAGAAAAGTTTTGATTCTTCCAGTTTCACTTCTGGGGAGGATACCTCCTCCAATACAGATTTTTAATCTGAGGGGAATCATCCAGATGTTTCACCCAATGCCAAAAGGATTAATTTGTCCCACCCTCTGGGTTTAGATTCAGATGAGGGGGGCGGAAGCACAAGAAAAGACAAACCAAAACAGGGTCTGGAGGCCCTTTTGAAAATGACAGAACACTAACTAGCCATTCCAATGTTCATAATATTTCTTCTGTTGAGCATATGAGCACACAAATTAAGATACTTAATAAAGGGTTAAACTTTGTTCCTGGTTTTTTTTGTTTCTGAATATTCTTTAGCCCAGGATGTGGCCAATTTCTGTCGATTGTTAAATCTGAAATTGTTTTATGCTGACAGTGATTGTGGTGTATCTCAGGAATTCAAGTTTAAGAAATCTACCTTTAATCCACCTATGACTCATTTGGTAGGTGTTTTTCAAAAAAATATGTTAAAGGATTTACATTGCTACCTTAGGGATTTTCCAGTATCATATAATAATTTGTCCATGGACGAAATGCAGAGTCTGGATGAGCTGGTTAATGAAAATAATTTGGTTATAACTCAAGCTGACAAAGGTGGGGCTGTTGTGGTTTTAGACAAGGTCACTTATGATAAGGAGGTCATGAGACAACTGGGGGATAAAGAATATTATATGCACATGCCTTTGGATCCATCTCCTCACTTCCAACGGAAAATTGGACAATTTTTGACCCAAGCAGTAGAGGAGGGTATCATCACACAGGCTGTAAAAAAACAACTCATGGTTTTATCACCTAGAAAACAATATTTTTATCTGTTGCCGAAGATACACAAACATGCCACCAATCCACCAGGTCGACCCATCGTCTCAGGACATGGGTCTCTTACTGAACCATTGTCTGAATACCTGACTCATTACTTGAAACCATTGCTCTCATTTATAAGAGCAAGGATTCAAGATACTACCCAGTTTTTGGACATAATTAATGATACACAACTTGAATCCCATTGGTTATTATGTACTCTGGACATTATCTCTCTCTATACCAATATTCCACATTGGGCAGGTCTACAAGCTTTGGACTATTGGTTGGCTAGATCTGGTCTTTACCAACCTGGACTTAACACATTTTTGGTATGTTTGACAGAATATGTGCTGACTAGCAATGTTTTTTACTATCAAAATCAATGTTTTTGGCAAATCAAAGGCACAGCGATGGGTGTATCTTTTGCACCCATCTATGCAGATCTTTTTATGGCATACATTGAGGAGGTCATGATTTATGACCCTAATCACAACATCTACATGTGTGAGATGGACATCTGGCGTCGCTATCTGGATGATTGTTGGTTGGTGTGGAAGGCTGATGAGAATTATCTTAAAGAGTTTCTTGATTACCTCAACGGTAATATATGGGGAAATGAATTTAAGATGACCTACCACAGATCCAGGATGTTATTTCTGGATGTGGAGGTTAACAGGAATGTGGACAATACTTTGTCCACTACATTATTTAGGAAATTTCCTGAATATAACTATTACATGCTACCAGCTTCCACCCACAACATATCATCCAGAACATAACTAAATCCCGATTTCTGAGAGCTAGAAGGATTTGTTCTAGCCAACAGTCCTATGCTACTACACGGGATGACCTTGCCCGTAGATTCATTGAGAGAGGTTATCGTCCAGGTACAGTCAATTTGGCCAAACAGTGGGCTTTAAACTTAAATAGGCAGGACTTATTATGTTATAAAGACAAGAATAAAGAGGTGGTCCAACAGCCTTTATGGCTGGTCACTACTTATGGACATAATTCCAGGGGCTTTATGAATATCATCCAGAGGCACTGGAATATTTTGATGGCTGATGAAAAACTCCATCCCTTTCTTAAAGATAGATGTTCTTTTTCATTTGGAAGGGGACGTACAATAGGTTCTAGGTTAAGTCACTATAAGAGACCTTTTTTGATCCCATAGAGTCCATTCAACTATCTCTCACAAGTGGACCAGTCTTGGGGTGTATTCCATGTGGTCACTGTTCATACTGTGCCCGGGTTTCACATACCCGGGAATTTAGTAGTAAAAACACTTCTGAGATTTTTGATATTAAATTTTGGGCTAATTGCAGCACTGATTGGGTCATCGATTTGGTGACCTGCACTTGTTCTGCTTTTTATGTGGGGCAGACCTCAAGACCTATTCGTCTTAGAATTTGTGAACATCTTAGTGACATTAAGAACAAACGCCTCAATAATGCTCTATATAAACATGATTTGAAACATAAATCAGCCATTTTCAAGTTTGTTATTATTAATTGTATTAAGGGTATATGCAGAGACAAGCACAATTGGCATGAAATACTAAATTTCAAGGAAAAGAAATGGATAGTCAGACTTGGAGCTCTGTTCCCACCTGGTCTTAATGACCAGTTTTGAAATGTATATCATCTGCTTTCATTGGTTCTCATAAGTTTTTCCAGTTTTATATATATATATATATATATATATACATATATATATATATATATATAGATATATAGATAGATATATATATATACATATATATATATATATACTGGGTCATGATTGCTCTCATTGTTTGTTATCTGCTGAAGAAGGCTTTGTCTAGCCGAAACCGGTTTGGATATGTGATTTGTGTTTTGTAGTGGATTTTTCCCTCATGTTTCAATAAATAATATTGGATTTCACACTTTCCACCTCTTGCTGGCTTTGGGTTTCTGGGCATACCTAACCCACACCTTGTGCATATGATGACACTGTGCCACCTCCTGCATACTACAACATCAGTGCAGGAAAAGGTAAACACGTTGCTGATGCACAGGGTGACTACATAGATGTGTATAAGTAGTAACATGTTGGTAACTGTACAGTGTGCCACTATGATTGTGTGTATATCCCAGCATTCCTGCTGCAGTAACTGTATGAATGTCCTGAATTGTTATCTGCACCCATACTACTTACCAAAGTGTACCAGCTGCACACCATCACATGCTAGTATTGACTATGGGAATGTGCATCATGTGCTGTATTGTAGATTCAGCTATATGTATCTGTTCTGTCACACATGCATTTACACACACCCTGCTACCCCCACACACGCACATGCTCACCTGCCATTTCCATGATTTATTACCCTACATAAGTAGGTCTCGACACGTGACAGGTACACATTTGCAAAGTGCACTATTTGGATTACTACATAGTTCCTCTTCTCTACCTGTACTCATAGGGTGCAGGCAACCTCAGTAGTTTTAAAGTGTAATGTGCATCAGGTACTGTGGTTCCCTGATCTCCACATCCAACATGTTTTCCATACAGAAATGCACACACAGAAACATCCCACATCCACACACTTGCCACATGCAGGTTTCAAAACACTATCTAGGTATGTTCTGGAACATGTGCGTGTTACAGTAGCATGTAGCACTATACTGAGTACTGGCAGTTGTCTGTTGTCATGTTGTTTGTATAGGGTGCTGTCAACATCAGTGTTTGTTAAGGGAAATGTGCACCCTGTAGTGTGTAGCCCCAGTTGGCAAAAGGCACTTTTTACTCACAACATTTTGCACACACACAAACCCCACTCACACACATACATTCTATTTGCAGGATTCAAACCCCTACTTAGCTATGTCATGACACTAGAGACAGACGCATTAGCAGAGCGTGCTATTTGCATTACTGGGAAGAATTCTTTCTAATGCTGTACTTAGAGGGTGCTGACATCATCTGTGTTTAGGAAGAGGGATGTGCACCCTGTAGTGTGTTCTCCCAGTTGGCAAAAGGCACTTTTCACTCACAGCATTCTGCACACACACAAACCCCACTTATACACATACATTCCATTTTCAGGATTCAAACCCCTACTTAACTATGTTATAATACTAGAGACGGACGCATTACTAGGAGGAATTTTTCTAATGCTGTACTTAGAGGGTGCTGACATCATCTGTGTTTAGGAAGAGGGATGTGCACCCTGTAGTGTGTTCTCCCAGTTGGCAAAAGGCACTTTTCACTCACAGCATTCTGCACACACACATGCATTCCATTTGCAGGATTCAAACCCCTACCTAACTATGTTATGACACTAGACACAGACGCATTAGCGGAGCGCGCTATATGGATTACTGGGGAACTTTACTTCAAGTAATATACTTATAGAGTGCTGACATCATCAGTGTTTAGAAAGGGGAATCTGCATCCTGTAGTGTATTTTCACAGTTGCTAATAGGGGCATTTCCCGCACACACATAGATGTGGTTGATGTTTGCATATGTGGGGGATCCAGTACATTACATATGTTTCTGTGGTCATTTAACTGTGAGGACTGGGCAGATTGCTATGCTGTTGTACTGTCCTGGACTAACACATACAAATGCCAAAAAAGTGTGGCCACGTACAAAACTGATATTTGGACTAAGTGTGCGAGCATGCCCAGTTCAGGCATACCATGGCAGGTTGTCTGATGTATGTCTCATTTAACAAAGTGTGCGAGCATGCCCACTGTGAGCATTCCATATGTTGAACTCTGCAGCCCATCACATTTGTGGATGAGTGTGAAACTCAACAGTTATCTCCCATATATGGTTGTGTGTTGTGTGTCATGTTGTGTAGTTACTGTCCACCTGCTTTGTGTGTCAACAACACAGGGATTATACTGTGCCTGCAGGGTTTGCATGGGATACTTTGCATTCAGATTTCAACATCCGTTCACAGTGACATAACAGTGTAGTACTGTATACTGTACTGGTGCAGTACTTTCACTGTGGTGGACAGTGTCCTTGGCTGTTGTCCTATCACTTCCTTACATTTCCCTAGTGAGCAGAAAAGCCTGGTTAGGGTGCAGTTGTGCACATCAGACCATGTTGCATTATGTTCGGATATCGACTACTTACAACAGGCTTGTCCAACAGTGGTACTGTATTGCACAACATGGGTGTACATTGGCAAACAGTAGTGATGTGCCCTTGGCCATTTCTGATGATAGTCAGAGAGTGTGTTTATCCTTCCACACACATCATAGGTGGTGTTAGCCATGACATATGTCATGGCCAGTATACTGTGCCTCCATCCACCCGTGATGTAACAGTGATACCAGGGTAAACATACACATCTGCCATCCACTCATCAGAGGTTCCCTTGAGGGGAATCACTGTCTGACTCTACAATTAACCTGTACTGGGACTACAATCATGCATGGGTGTGTCTTCTGTGATATGGATCTTCCTGTACAGCTTGACCTATGTATGTCAATGCTGGGTTTCATGACCCTCATAGGTTCATAGGTGCATAGGTTCATACTAGGCTATCTGCCCTAGGACATTTATAAGCATAGCCTGAGTGTGCGTGGCTTTTGCCACCCCTTAGGTTGAGGGATACTATAACCATTAGTTAGTTTGCTGTGCCTCTATCTAGTAGTGACACAGACATGATCCCTGGGGTAAACCAACGATCTCCCATCCACTGGTCAAGATTTCTCTTGAATAGAGCCAGTGAGGTGCTCTGCCTCACATGGATGGGATTTTGTTCCACAGCATAGGGAGTGTCTGGGTGATGAATCTGTCCCTCCAGCACATCCTATTTATATCCATGTAGAGGTTTAAGTCCCCTGCTCTCGTGGATCTAGTGGATTTGTATATTTTGAGGTGGAGCATGTCCATTAATTCCAGGTTGGACATGGCTTTGTATGTCAGGCACAGATCACCTCTGAGCAGATGGTATGCGACTGAATACAGCTGTAGTTTCTTCAGTCGGGCAGCATATGACATTTTTTAGAGCACCTTTATCCTTTTGGTGAGGAATCTTTGGGATTGTTCCAATTGCTGCAGGTGTCAGGTAAGATACATTACGAATGGGGCATTGTATTCAATCATTGGTCGAATAAGTGAAGAGTACAGGGGAACAATGACCTCCCTTGATCTGGATGTGAATCCCTTCATGATCAGGTGGGCAATGTGGAAGGGTTTCATAACCACTTTGCCAACATGAGTGTCGAAAGAGAGGTTACTGTCTACTTGTGTTCCTAGGTCCCTGATAACCTCTTCCATGCTTAATGGATTGCCACCTATGTGATAATTAGGGGTTACCTTGTTTTTCCAACAGGGTATGACTATACACGTGTTTGCATTCAGATTCAGGCCATGTCTCTGGCAGCAGTTATCCGTTTCTATGAGACCTCTTTGGAGGATATCTGTGTCTGATGGATTCTGGACTATGGTGCCCAGTTTGCAGTCATCTGCAAACTGTGTCAGCCACAATCCCCCTATGTTTGTCTGTACTTCTGAAACATAGATGCCGAACAAGAGGGAGCCCAGGACTGAGCCCTGTGGGACACTGCTTGTGACCGGCTTGGAGTCTGACATGGCACCAGCAACTCTGACCCTGTGGGTTCTGTCCTTGATCCAGTTTGCAACCCATTTTGTGACATATGATGGGTTTACATTTCAGCTGGTGAGCTTTTCTATGATACCCGAGTGGGGTATTGTGTCAAAAGCTTTAGCAAGGTCAAGGTAGGCTGTGATAACTGCCTTACCCTCATCAATGGCCTTGGTGACTGTCTTGAAAAAGTCACCCAAGTTCAAGAGGCATGATCTGCCCTTTACAAAGCCAGATTGGGTAGGATCCAATGTCTGTAGGTCCCCAATGTCTTTATTTATGAGTTCCATTATGATCCTCTCCATAGCTTTGCAAACCAGGCTTGTTAAGCTTATGGGGTGATGATTAACAGGGTCTGTAGAGGCACCGCCTTTGTGGAGTGGGACCACAGTTGCCATACGCCACTCTTTGGGTACGTATCCTGTGGTAAGGCTGAGGTTGGATAGCAGCCTTATGTGCGTGTTTAGTTCCTCATTGCGTTTGTGTAGCACACAGCCGGGGACACCATCCGGTCCCATTGATGCTGTGTTTCTAGCTTTAGAGAGAGCAGCTCTCACTTGGGCATCTGTGATGTTTGGGTGGCTACACTCTGACGGTATAGATATTTCTCCTTTTGGGGGAGAGGGAGGGGAGAAATTTGCACTGAACCTGTCTGCCAGTATGTTGGCAATGTCTGTGGGTTCAGTGATTTTTTTATCATTTTGTACTAATTCTGAGCATATCTGTGAGTTCCCACCCAGGTTTCTGACATAGCTTACGAAGGCCTTGTGATTGTCTTTTCTGTTCCTTGGTGAATTTTCTCTCAGAGTTGGCCATGGAAGATTTTATGAGTGATCGTAGTGTTTTACTAGTGTTGATTAGGGATGTCTTCCCTTTTGTGGTTTTGTTCTATCCTGTAGTAGCTTTCTCCTCTCATACTGAACTTTGTTTCTGGCTGGGGTCCACCAGACTGGGCGCTTTCCTTTGGTGGATATGGTCTTGATTTTGTTTGGGATTGCTTGATCCATGCAATCCTGGAGGTGCTCGTAGAAGGCTTTTGTAAGGGATTCAGTGGCGTGGGTTGTGGTTTCCAGTAGCTCAGGGGCCTTGAAGGGTACCATACCTATCTTAAGAAGTGTGAATTTTGCTTTTGAGAAGTTCTTCACTGTGATATTTTTTGTTGGGGTGGGGGAGGGATGTGGATCTCCAGTGTGATTAGTCTATGGTCCGATCTCAACAATGAGGGATATACTTCCGGTGGTGAGCATTTTGTACCCATGTTTGTGATGATCAGGTCTAGTATATTTTCCCCTCTTGTGGGAATGTTGACTAGTTGTTCCATAGCTAAAGAGTTTATGAACTATGGGAACCTTAGAGCTAGGGTATTGTGGCTTGAGTAATGTTCCCAGTCTATGTTTGGGTAGTTGAAGTCACCCAGTATGATGGTGTTTGGAGAGAAATTTATACTCTCCTGTGTCTTCAGGAAGGCTGTGTGGGATTCCTGAGTTTGAGAGGGTGATCTGTAACATGCTACACACTGTAGGGCTGTTTTGCCTATGGTTAATTTCACCTGGATGGTCTCTGATGCTTCATGTGTTGACACAAACCTGGAGGTGTGGGTATCCTTGATGGATATGGATACACCCCCTCCTTTTGTGGTACGGTCCGGGTTTTGAGGCCGGTACACATGATATGAGGTAAAATCTGAAAGTGCTGGGGTGCTCTCAGGAGCCTTGAACAAGGTTTCAGTCACCACACAGACATCGATGTTCTCCATACTGAGGAGGGCTTCGAGGGCGTGCATCTTGAGATTTAGACTTCTGTCGTTGAGCAGCATTACCCTTAGTTTTTTTCTATTATTGTTTTCTAGGGCAGAATGTTTAGAATTTGAGCCTTGCATAGAAAAGGCACTATGGGGGTGGCAAGAGCCTTGGCCAATATCCGGAAACCTAGGGGTGACAGGTGCATGACATCCCTTGCGGAGCAGCGTGGATTGTCAAGCATGTCATCCCAGGCAGACAGACATTGGATCCCCTTAGAATTACAACAGTAATTAAGACAATTATTGAAACTGATCATTTTGTGTCTGTATTGTGGCATCATTCTTGGTGAGGGTAGGATACTGCTCAGGGTCAGGGTCATACCAGCATGGGCTAAATAATCTGAGAGCTCCTCTGTGTCTCTTTTCATGTGGTCCAGGGAGGTACGTCTCAGGTCGTTCACACCGGCATGGACAATGACTGAGTCATACTTGTACTTGCTGTGGAGTGACCTGAGTGCTTGTGTTATGTGGCAGATTCTATCACCCGACAGGCAGCTTACTGTGACCCTCACCTTGCTCAGTCTGGAGAGTGGGACGTCAGTGTGTCTGACTATGGCATCACCTATTATAGGTGTGTCACGCATTGTGTTTGGCCTTAGGGGCTGTGCCTGTTAAGAACACTGACTTTGTGAACTATGTGTTGCTTGTGATATGTTTTTGTGTGGGATGCAGCATGTCTGGCCATGTCATTTCTGTCCGTGGTCTGGTTTGTATCACCTTTGGTGACATAGGTATTTATATGTCAGCTGGTGGGCATTTGCAGTGTTACCTACTGGAAGTGGTACAGCTTGTTTGTTGTACAATGGACTACATGCAGCCCTGCTTACTGTAGCTATGTTTGCATGCATGTTTGCTTGCAGTTACCCTGGAATACTGATCCCACCTGCAATGCAGAGTTACAGAGCTTCTGTGGACTCCTAGTGACATCTGCATAGCTTACTATATGTATGTCCATGTCTCACTTGACAGAATGTCACTGTTTGTCCTGTTCACATGTACGTTGCCTGTGACACTTTGCATATGACTTACCTGGCATCTGTCCACGTGAGCAGTCATATATGCCACTGCTAAGTAATCACAGGCACTACACCCTCACATAGTCATCTTCTGTTGAACAACCTGCTTTGCTAAGGACAGCTTGCACCTGTCACCCCTGGGCTTTTGGATATTGGCAAAGGCTCTTGCTACCCCCATAGTGCCTGTGTTAGGCAAGACTCAAATGACAAACTCACCTCCATAGGTATCACAAGGGATAAGAAACTAAGAGTAATGCTACTCAACGCCAGGAGTCTAAACCTCAAGATGCACACACTCAAAACATTCCTCAGCATGGAGAACATCGATATCTGTGCAGTAACAGATACCGGGTTCAGGGCTACCGAGAGCACCCCAGCACTACCAAGTTATACCTCATACCATGCTTTTCAGCCCCAAAACTTGGACAAAACCACAAAAGGAGGGGGTGTATTGATATTCATCCAAGATACCCACACCTCCAGGTTGGTGGCAAAGCACCAAACATCAGAGACTATCCATATGCAACTAACAATGGGTAAAACTGCCTTCCAGGTTATAGCCTGCTACAGACCACCCTCCCAAACCCAAGAACCACACTTGGCCTTCCTGAGAACAGTGGGAAATATGTAGGTCTGTCCAAACACCATTATATTGGGTGACTTAAACTACCCAAACATAGACTGGGAGCATGACTCTAGCTCCAACACCCTAGCCCAAAGATTACTAGAATTTATGAACTCAAATGCTATGGAACAACTTGTTACCACTCCCACAAGAGGGGAAAACATACTGGACCTGATCATCACCAACATGGGGACTCTATGCTCCAGACCAGAAGTGTATCCCTCACTGGTAAGATCAGACCATAAACTAATCTCACTGGATATTCACATCCCAACCCCACCCCCTGCACAGAAAACCACAGTGAACAACTTCTGTAAAGCAAGTTCACACTCCTCAAAAATGATGTGGAAACCTTCAAAGCCCCCGGGCCTGTTGAAAATATGGACCAGACCGCAGATTCCTGTATAAAGGCATTCTATGGACACCTTCAGGAATGCATGGATCATGCGATCCCAAATAAAAGCAAGACCCAATCCTCCAAAGGCAGACGTCCTGTCTGGTGGACACCAGCCATAAACAAACTATACAATAGAAGGATGAAGCTACTAAATGATACAGCAAAATCCCAAAATGTGAAGGCATCACTGATGAGTATTAGAAGAAAACTACAGGCACTCATAAGATTGTCTAAGGCCATCTTTGAGAGAAAATTGCACAAGACACTAAGGATAATCACAAGGCTTTCTTTAGTTATGTTAGGAACCTGGGTGGTAATTCCCAGATATGCTCAGAGGTAGTCCAAAATGTCAAAAGAAATACCAAACCCACAGACATTGCCAACATCCTAGCGGACAGGTTCAGTGCAAACTTCTCCCCCCTCCACACCGAAAGGGCAAATATTTATCCCAGCAGAGTGCTGCCCCCCCCTGACATCTCAGATGCTCAGGTAAGAGCTGCCCTCTCCAAAGCAATAAACACTGCATCAATGGGACCAGACAGTGTCCCGGGCTGTGTCCTACATGAACTCCAAGAAGAGCTACACCCAGACATAACACTACTGTTCAATCCCAGCCTTACTACACGATATGTGGCCAAAGAGTGGCGTACAGCAACAGTGGTCCCTCTACATTTAGGTGGTGCCTTAACGGATCCTGGACACTATCGCCCCATAAGCCTGACTAGCTTGGTCTGCAAAGCTATGGAAAGGATCATCATGGACCTCATAAATATAGATATTGGGGACCTACAGACACTGCATCATACCCAGTTTGGCTTTGTTAATGGCAGATCCTGCCTCTCAAACCTGGTTGATTTCTTTGAAACAGTCACCAAGGCCATTGACAAGGGGAAGGTGGTCTACACAGCCTACCTGGACCTTGCAAAAGCCTTTGATACAATACCCCACTCGGGCATTCTAGAGAAGCTCACCAGTGTACATATAAACCCCTATGTCACTAGATAGATTGCACACTGGCTCAAGGGCAGAACCCACATGGTTAGAATTGCTGGAGCCATGTCAGCCTCAAAACCAGTTACAAGTGGTGTCCCACAAGGCTCAGTCCTGGGATCTCTTGTTCAGTATATATTTATCGGAGGTACAGGCCAACATGGAAGGACTGTGGCTGACCAAGTTCGCAGATGACTGCAAACTGGACGCCATAATCAACTCTCCAGCCAACACAAGCATCCTCCAAAAGGGCCTCATAGAAACAGACAACTTGTGCCAGAGCCATGGCCTCAAGCTGAATGCCAAAAAGTGTATAGTCATCCCCTTTGGTGAAAACAAAGTGACCACAAAGTACCACATAGGTGGTAATCCATTAAGTACAGAAGAAGGAATTATGGACCTGGGGGGACCCAAGTTGATAGCAATCTCTCATTTGACAACCACGTGGCCAAAGTGGTTAGAAAAACATTTTATATAGGCCACCTCATCATGAAGGGATTCACATGTAGATCAGGGGAGGACATTGTGCCTCTTTACTCATCCCTCATCAGGCCCATAATTGACTACAATGCCCCTGTTGGCATGCACCTTACCAGACACCTGCAGCAACTGGAAAGACCCCAAAAGTACCTCACCAAGAGGATCAAAGGGCTCAAACAGATGCCATATACTGACTGGTTAAAGAAACACCAGCTCTACTCAGTGGCATACTGCCTGTTCAGAGGCGATCTGTGCCTGACATATAAAGCCATGTCAAACCCTGACTTAATGGGCATGCTGCACCTCAGAATATCCAAATCCCATTGAGCTACACGCTGGAAAGACTTGAACCTCAGGACTGATATACATAGGACATGCTGGAGGGACAGATTCATAACTCAGAGGCTCCCTTCACTCTGGAATAAAATCCCAATCCAGGTTAGGCAGAGTCCCTCATTGACTCTCTTCAAGAGGAATATTGATGACTGGATGGGACATCGTAGGTTTACCCTGGGTATCACTTCTGTGTCACTGTTAGACAGAGGCACAGTATACTAACCTTGGAAAAGGGCATAGCAAGATAAATTTACAATGGATGGCGAAAGCCAAACACATTCTGGCTAGGTTTATAAATGCCCTAGGGCAGATAGCCTAGTATGAACCTATGAACCTATGAACCTATGTACCTTGTTCCCCATTGGCCCTATGTGCTGTTAATCACCAAGGCAATCACAATACTATGGTAGCATGTGCAAAGGTCAGTTGTCAGTCACCTCTATGGTACAGTTGTGGAATATGTGGGTCATGTAGCAATGTCACAGCTGCCACATGTACACAGTCAACCCTATCCCCTACCCATGGATGTACAACACATGTATGAGATGGAAACACATAGCCAAACTGTGGACTAAGCACTCTGAACCCAGTACTGGCATAACCTGTCAGGTGGCATGAAATACTACAGTGACTACAATACCAGTCTGATGTAGACCTACACTGACAGCAATACAAGCACGGGAACACACTGGGCCATTCGTGGAGCCTAAGAATGGCATCCTGCCTGAGCGGCAGACACCTCTGCAGCTGGCACACAGGCATACGTTATGCCAGAACACAGCACGCATAACACATAGCACACAAATCCTGTGTGCCAAACAGTCACAGGCTGTACAGCTATACAACACTCCTGCTACAGTTGTGTTAGGTACCTTTATTGTCCGGTACAGTGAGGTCACGCTCACCAGGCTGGACAAGGTGAAGGTCACAGTGATATGCTCGTGGGGCACTATGGTCCACCACATAACACAAGCATACAGGTCAGTCAGATGCATGGACACATATGACTCAGTCATTGTCCATGCCACTACAGCTGACCTGTGATGTACCTCCCTGGACTACATGATAGGGAACATGGAAGGGCTCACTGAGCAAGTGGCACAGGCTGGTATGACCCTGACCTTGGTTGGCATCATACCCTCACCAGGAATGCTGACGTATTACTGAATGCTGATGAATTACTGTAGCTACAACACCCTAGCTGAAAGGTTCCTAGCATGCAGTCACTGCATTGCTATGGAACAACTTCTTACCACTCCCACAACAGGTGAAAACATGCAGCACCTGTTCATCAACAACATGTAGACTATATGCCCCAGACCAGATGTGTATCCCTCACTGCTAGGTTGATACCATCTACATCTCACACTGTATATACACATACCACATGCAGCACCTGCACAGAAGACCACAGTCATAATGTTATCCAGTGCAAATACCATGTATTCACATGTGGCAGGCATCAGACATGGTAACTATTGAAGGTCACAGGTACATATGTGTATTTGGCACACACATACATCATCTGTGCATTGCCATTACTGGTTTAATCGATGTCATGCATTATTGTGAACAACAACCCACACACATGGGCATTCTGTGTGAGAAAAACACACGTGACATGTCTGGAATCAAAAGCCATAACTAACTGTGCTATTGTTTAGAAAGGGGAATGTGCATCCTGTAGTGTGTTCTCCCATTTGCCAAAAGGGATGTTTCTTTCATACAGACTTACACACACACTAACCCCCCTTCACACACACTTGCCATTTGCAGGATTCAAACCCCTACCTAACTATGTTATGACACTAGAGACGGACGCATTAGCAGAGCATGCTATTTGCATTACTGGGAGAGTTTCCTTGTCCTGCTGTACTTATAGGATGATGACATCAGTGTTTAGAAAGGGGAATGTGCATCCTGTAGTGTGTTTTCCCATTTGCCAAAAGGGATGTTTCTTTCATACAGACTTACACACACACTAACCCCCTTCACACACACTTTCCATTTGCAGGATTCAAACCCCTAATTAACTATGTTATGACACTAGACACAGACTCATTAGCAGAGCACTATTGGATTACTGGATTTGTCCTTAAGTAATATACTTATAGAGTGCTGACATCATCAGTGTTTAGAAAGGGAATGTGCATCCTGTAGTGTATTTTCACAGTTGCTAAAAGGGATATTTGTTGCTGATAGAAGTGTTTGCAGGTCTTTATTGCCATAGCATTCCCTGTTTGTATGAACAACTTGTGTATCTGTGGAAGATGTTTGCATATGGGGGGATCCACTATATCACATATGTCTCTGTAGTCATTTAACTGTGAGCACTGGGCAGATTGCTGTAATGTTGTTGCACTTCCTGGACTAACACATATAAATGCCAGATATGTGTGGCCAAATGCTAAACTGATATTTGGCCTAAGTGTGTGAGCATGCCCAGTTCAGCCTTCCCATGGCATGTTGTCTGAAATATGTCTCATTTATCAAAGTGTGTGAGCATGCCCAGTGTGAGCTTTCCATATGTTGAACTCTGCAGCCCATCACATTTGTGGATGAGTGTGAACTTCAACAAATATCTCCTGTTTATGGTTGTGTGTTGTGTGTCATGTTGTGTAGTTACTGTCCAACTGCTTTGTGTGTGAACACAACAGGGATTATACTGTGCCTGCAGGGTTTGCATGGGATACTTTGCATACAGTTGTCAACATCCGTTCATACTGACCTAACACTGTAGTACTGTATAGTGTACTGGTTCAGTACTTTCACTGTGGTGGACAGTATCCTGGGCTTTAGTCCTATCACTGCTTTACATTTCCATAGTGAGCACAACAGCCTGGTTAGGGGCCAGTTGTGCACATCTGACCATGTTGCATTATGTTCAGATATGAACTACTTAAAACAGGCTCGTCCAACATCGGTAGTGTATTCCACAACATAGGTGTACATTGGCAAACACTAGCGATGTGCCCTAGGCCATTTCTAATGCTAGTCGGAGAGTGTGTTTGTCCTTCGACACACATTGTAAGTGGAGTTTGCCATGACATATGTCATGGTTAGTATACTGTGCCTCTGTCTACCCGTGACATAACAGTGATACCCAGGGTAAACCTACCATCTCCCATCCACTCATCAAGATTCCTCTTGAGGAGAATCAATGAGTGACTCTATGGATAACCTGTACTGGGAGTTTACTCATGCATGGGGGTGGCTTCTGTGTTATGGATCATGCAGTACAGCTTGTCCTATGTATGTCAGTGCTGGGGTTCAGGTCCCTCATGTGCATAGCTCACTGCCATTCAGATTGTACAAGGTGCAGCATGTTCATTGATTCCAGCTTGGACATGGCTTTATACATCAGGCACAGCTTGCCTCTGGGTGGGCAGCATGGCAGTGTGTGGAGTTGCAGTTTGTTTAATCAGGCAACACATGACATCTGTTCAAGCTCTTTGATACTCCTGGTGAGGTACTGTTGTGGACTTTACAGTTGATGGAGGTGTCTGCTGAGGTACACCCCACAGGGGCTATTGTAGTCAATTGTAACGCTGATGAAGGATAACTGCAGAGCCACAATGACCTCCCCTTATCTAGATCTCACAACCTTCATGATTAGATGGGTATATGGATTGTTTCTGTTAACACTACAGCCACATGTTTGTCCAATGCAGGATATCTATCACCTTGTGTCCCCAGGTCTCTCATTACATGTTAAGTATGTAATGGGTTAACACCTATGTGGTAATTGGTGGGCACTTACTGTATATCCACAGGGGTTGACTATACAGTTTTCTGCAATTACCTTGCTGACATGGCTATGGCACCAGTTGTCTGTTTCTATGTGGCCCTTTTGAGGGATGCTTGTGTCAGCTGCAGGGTCAGATATGTTGGGCAGTTTGTAGTCCTCTGCAAACATGTTCAGGCACAGTCCTTCCATGTTGGCCTGTACCTATGGGACATATATACCAAACGAGGGAGGTCCCAGGACCAAGCTTTGTGGGATGCCTGTTATATCTGGTTTGTAGTCTGACATGGCTGCAGCATGTCTGACCATGTCAGTTCTGTCCTTGGTCTGGTTTGCAACCCCTCTAGTGACATAGGGGTTTATATTTAAGCTGGTGAGCATATCTATAATGAACATGTAGGGTATTGTATGGAAGCCTTTGCAAGGTCCAGCTACGCTGTGTGGACCACATTGCCCTCATCAATGACCTTAATGACTGTTTCAAATGAGTCAAACATGTTTAGGGGCAGGATCTGCACTTAAGAAAGCCACACTGGGTAGAGTCCAGTGTCAGTAGATCCCCAATATCTTTATGTCTGCGGTACATGCTGATCCTTTCCATAGCTGTGCAGACCAAGCTTCTCAGGATTCTGGGGTGGTAGTTTTTAGTATCCATTCAGGCAACACCTTTGTTGAGAATGACCAGTGTTGTTGTACACTGCTCTTTGGGTACATATCCTGTGGTAAGGCTGACATAATGTCAGGGAGGCAGCAGTCTGCTGGGAAAGATATTTTGCATTATGGGGGGGGGGTTGCACTGCACCTGTCAGGATGTATGTTGGCAATATGTGTGTGTGTTTGGTATGTTGTTTGTAATATTTGTGTGATCCAGAGCATATCTGTGAATTCCCAACATGCTTCCTACCATCAGTTGAGGAAGCCTTGGGATTATCCTTAGTGTCCTGTACAATTTGTATCATCATAGGTTCATAGGTTCATACTAGGCTATCCACCCTAGGGCATTTGTAAGCCTAGCCAGAGTGTGTGTGGCTTTCGCCACCCCTTGCTATGTGAATATTATGGCCATTTATGATTTACTTAGCTGTGCCTCTGTCTGGACGTGACACAGTAAAGACCCCCAGTGTAAATCTACGATTATCCATCCATTTGGCAAGATTCCTGTTGAAGAGTGTCAGTGAGGGGCTCTGCCTAACATGTAGTGGGATTCTGTTCCAGGGTGTGGAGAGCCTCTGGGTTATGTATCTGTCCCTCCAGCACATCCTATTTCATTATGTGTTGAGGTTGACATGTCTCACTCACACAGCTCCAATGGCTTTGAGTTTTCTGTGGTGGAGCATGTCCATTACATCTGTGTTGGACATGGCCTTGTACAACAGACATACAATGCCTCTGTGTAGGCAGTATGTGACTGCATTCAGCTGGGGTGTCTACAGCCAGGCAGCATATGACATATATTTGAGACCCTTTATACCTCTTGGTGAGGTACCTTTGAGGTCTTTCTAACTGCTGCAGGTGCCAGGTAAGGTACATCCCAAATGAGGCATTGTACTAGATTATGGGTCTGATAAGAGAACAGTATAGGGGCACAATGACCTCTGTTGACGTAGATGTGAATCCTTTCATGATACGGTGTCCAATATAGACAGTCTTCCTAGCCACATTGGCAATGTGAGTGTCACATAACAGGTTACTGTCCACTTGTGTCCCTAGGTCCCTGATTACTCCTTCCATACATAATGGTTTACCACCTATGTGGTAATTTGTGAGTACCTTGTTTGCTATTTGGTGGTACATTCATACTGTCCACTGTCTTTAGGACGGCTGGGTGGGGTTCCTGTGTGTGAGAGTGTGGTCTGTAGCATGCTACAGACTGTACAGCAGTCTTGCCTATGGTTAGTTGCACATGGGTGGACTCCAATGCCTTAAGCATTGTCAGTTAACTGGACATATGGGTGTCTGTGCTGAATATGGATACTCACCCTCCTTTTATGTTTTGTTCCAGGTTTTGGGGCCATAACACATGATATGTGGTATTACCTGGTAGTGCTGGTGTGCTGTCAGGAGGCTTGCAGCAGGTTTCTATCACTGGACAGACATCGATGTTCTCCATACTGGGGAGGGCCTCAGGAGCATGCATATTGAGGTTTACACATCTGGCATTGGTCAGCATGACCCCTCTGTTTCTTTCCAGTTATGTTTTCTGGGTGGTGGGTTAGTCTTTTCGGCCTTGCCTACAAAAGGCTCTATGGAGGTTGCAGCATAGAGCCCATGGGTGATGCAAGCCATCCAACAGCACTATGTATTTGTCAGGTTTGTCTCCTTCCCTGTGACTGTGACCAGTTTTTTTGTGTACATATCAAATCTGGGTTTGACATGGTTGTATGTTGTGTATCTGGGTGTTGCTGGAGTTCTTGTGTGGTGTTGTGTTTTGAGTTTTGTTTTGGAATGTCCTTGGGTCTATTGTGGGGGTTGTTTGTATGTGGTTACCTCTCCTCCTGCTAGTTTTCAGTGATGTGCCAGGCTTCCTTTTGTGCGTCTAGTATATCAATGGGTGGTTTATTTTCTGTTTGGTGTTGCCACATTTGTCTACACACTTTTTTTGGCCAGACTATATTTTACACATTTATTTAGTGTGTTTGCACCAGCTATCATGTGAGTACCCTTCATATCTGCCATGTGTTTAGCATGCACTGGTCCAGCATAGATGCAGGCATTGTGTTTTTGTTTGGATTGCAGGCCCAGGACTTTCTGTGTGTCACCTGTACATTTCTGCAATATCCCATATTCTGACTGGGGTGCACCAGTGACCCACATGTGTACCATGAGTTAACATGTGTCTGGTATTATCTGGCCAGTAGGTAGGCTGTATAATGTTCAACAGTTTGCATTTTCGTCTACCATGTGATCTGCCTTTTTGACACCACTGATGGATCAAGAAATCTTATGTCTTTATGAGGTCCATTATGTCTTTTGACTGGGGTCACAAGCCAATGGGAGATTTCACTGGTGACAGCCATGTCATTGCTCTCCAACAAACCATTCTCTCCATGTGGACATGCATCTGTGGACATGACCCCAGCCATACTGTGTTAAGGATTCTCACTGCAAGAAGCAAGCTTAATCTCCTAAAGGAGCACACTGTAAAAGCTACATTCCTCATAAAGACATCCAGAAACTTTGAGACATCACCAGACAATAAAGATAACCACAATGCCTTCTAGTTATGTCAGAATTTGTGAACATGAGAGTTGGTACACACCAAATTTCACTGTGATGAATGGCACATGACACAGGTTCAGATTTACAAAAAGAAGATATATTACAGCAAAAACACTGTCATCTCAGATGTCATGTGAGAGCGACTCAGCAAGAGAACACAGATTAGTTGTGACTGCCCCAGTGAGACGTGAACTCCAGAAGAGCTACCTTGTATATGTATTGTTCCTGGCACTGATGTACAAACAGTGGCATGTTTGGGCTGAGAGTGCCAGTGATACAAAGGAGTCATAACCAGCCTGGTGAACTGACTGTCATTATTGTTTCTGCACTTGGACAGACAATGTCAGCCCTATGACAGAGGTTTAGACCCAGCATTACCCTTCTGTTTTCCCTTGTAGGTTTGTCCTCAGCCTTTGCATAGGCTGGAAAACCTATGGTCATCCAGGGCCCATGGCATCCAAGCAGCTTTGCCGCACCATAAAGCACATTGATCCTGAAATATAAAATGTCCAATGTCCACTGAGGCTACTCAGAGGCATAATTCTGAGTCAAAGCACAGTCATACCTAAATACATAATTGAGAGCTATCAGGCCTTTTCATGTAGTCCTGAGGTACACAGTCTCACCAGCATGGTGACATACATTGTTTTGACTGCATACTGATGTGTTGGCAGCCACAGCTTACTGCATTTCTGTTCAGTCTGGTGTACAGGCCCACAAACATTACAACTGATGTTCTCCCGACTGGGGAAAACAATACAAACTGATGTTTGACAGCAACTGGTTGTAATCAGTCTTTTTGTGAGTGTTTGGTTTGACAATGTTGGGTTTGTAAAGGTTATACTTCCTCCTGATTAGTTTTGAATAATTATCATTTGGTATGTACTCACTATATTTGTATTATTGCAGTCATGGAGACATCACAGCCTTTGTTGCTGGCCTTAGTGGATTGTATGTGTGGACATATTTACACATCAAGATTACTTCCAGCTCAGAAAAGCTCATTCTATTCAGTAGGCTGAGTCATGCCTATGCCTGATACAAGACCATGTCCAATCAGGATTTGGATGGACATGCACTGCTGCATGGAATGATAAAGATTTGAACTGCACTTGTACAGGTTGTGGAACCACAGGTTTTACTAGCAAGAATCCTTCATGTTACAGAGTTTTCACTGCCAAAGAGGCTGGGTGATGAGTTTACCCATCCTCTGTCTGTCTAACAGAGACAGAGGACAGTCACATGTTGCTTAATATCACATCTAATGTCACTAAGTCAGCACAATATTGGCTATTCTGGAACTTTTCTCCAGGGTGCTAGCACATCCTATGTGGTATAGTCACAACAATGGCAGGCTTATATATTCATGAAGATAGCTAGTTCCTTGTGTTAGGAAAGTGGTCTGCAGGCTATATAATGTAGGAGGCTTGATACCATGGCTCATGTTGGTACCAACATAGGCCTGGTGCAGTTCCCTATTAGCAGTGGTCTGCAGCAAGCTATATCAGTAGTAGGCAGTGTTAGTTTGGTATTTGACCATGCGCCATGCTACATTCCATACTGTGTGTATACTGCAACATCTTTGTAGTCATGCATCATTACATCTAGTCACCCTTGTGTACCTTGTTTTGTGTTTTGCAGACATCACTGTAGGAGGTGTGACCTGGTTGAGGGTGCTGATGGGGCTGCTATGTACCCACAGCAGATTCTATTCTCTATATGTCTTATACCTGCATTGCTCTTTACTAGCTGCATTACTTCAGCCAGTTATTGCACTTGATCATCCCATCGTCATTTTGTGGCTTCATGCTTGGTGAGGGTGTATTTTAGTCAGGGTCCTCAGGTGTGCATATGGTACATGGTGTTACATTACTTAACACACAGCATTCATTCCTCAGGTGGTGCTGCAGGGCTGCCTTTGTCGGATGCACATATCACAGTCCCTGTACATGTGTGTGAGCAGGTCATGTCAATCTAGGCATCCATGTTATTATTTGAGTGAGTCGGAGGGGGTATCATTCCCAGGGTTCCTACTGAGCCAGTGTGTGTGCTATGCGTTGCCTCTTTGCCAAGGCCAGAGCATACTGGGCATGCCTCCTTCTGCCTACTGGGGCAGGCTCAGGTTGTTCCTTCTCCGAGTCACGCTCTGCCTGTGATGGCCTTGGCAATGGTGGGGGGATGTTTGGTCCGGCCCTATGCTGGTCCTGCTGCAGCTGTTTTCACAGGATCATATTATGTAGCATAGCACATATCATGATCATTTGGTTACATGTAGTTGGTGTGTACTGCAAGGCAACACCAGATGTGTCCAGACACCAGAACCATGACTTGAGCAGCCCAAACACACGCTCTATGACATTACATGTTTGTGCGTGTGCCTCATTATGGCATTCCTGTTCGGGTGTGTGTGCATTTCTGATGGGTGTCATCAGCCACGGCTCAAGTGCATAGCCTGCATCCCCCACTAGGTGTCCGTGTGGGAAGTCCCCACTGGCAAATGATTGGTACAGCTGCGTCAGATGCCAGATGTGGGAATCGTGGTAGCTCCCAGGGCAGCCAGCACACACATTCATTATTATGCCCTGGGCATCACACATGACCTGGCAGTTGATGGAGGGGAAGCCCTTGCGGTTCATGTAGGCTCTACCCCGCTCACTGGCCTGGTGCTTTGATGCATATGCGTGCAGTCTATTGCACCCAGTACCTCAGGGTATCCCGCTATTTGCTGGAAGAGACGCATATTGCTGGCCACAACCCCACGGTCATTGGGGAAATATACATGATCACCGACATGTGCTGACATGGCATCCAGGAACTGGTGCAGTACCCTGGAGGCTGATGCCTGTGATATCCCCATCATATCACCAGTTGGTCTC
This sequence comes from Protopterus annectens, assembly GCF_019279795.1. NCBI lineage: Eukaryota > Metazoa > Chordata > Ceratodontiformes > Protopteridae > Protopterus > Protopterus annectens. Next base: position 1,340,430,681 of record NC_056747.1, read on the forward strand.
TGGAAGGTACCTGTTGCTAATATTCTTAGGCCAACACATACTTTGGTTTCCACTGGGATGGGTTCCCCTCTGTTGGTTCTGTGTGTGAGGCGTGGCCTGCACAGCTCAACAATTTGCTGCAGGCAGTCTCTGTCCACTCCCACTCTATAGCGCTCTACTATCTCCAGCTCATGTAACCCCTGGGAGGTGACCCTGGGCCTGTACACTCTTCTCCGTCTCCTCACTCTGGATTGTCTGTCAGCATCTGCATTGTCACCACCCTCAGCAATTTGCCTATGTCTGATTATAACAGCTATGGCAGCCCCTAGCATTTCTGCTCTGAGTTCAGCTTTTTCAGTTTTCTATTTTGATAGCTTCCTCCTGTCTTGCAATGTCTCTTGAGAGAAACACCCTGTACTACTGTTTGAAGTGTTTTCAGTGCTGGGTGGGGCTTCTATTCTGCCTGTGTAATTGCCTGCTTCTAATTATTATAACCAATTAACTCCAGCAGTATTCCCTGTCAGCTTCCTAGTCATCTGGCTGTTTCCTTTTTCCTCTCTGTTTCCTCAGGGGGGAGCAACGTGCACACCAGCATAAACATGCTCACAGTGGTTCGCATGCACGCACACATGCTTACATGGTTTGGACATGGCTTATTCATGTTAAGCGGCATACCCAGCACACAGCCCATTATACATTAGGCAACAGGCTTCCCGAAGCTTAGATTGCCTTACACGTGCACACACACGCAAACCATTTTAAACGCTTTGCAACATGCTCACACATGGTGAGCCTGCCTTACACGCATGCACACATGCGCATGCACATGTATCAAGAAACTCTGAGTGTAGGGATAGTGTACACCCTCTATTTCTTGACTTTCCTAGTGTTCTGTTGGGATACACCTCCCTCCCTGATGTCTGTCTGTCATCTGTCAAGTTACACTGCCCTCCAATGTTATGCATTTATTTCTATCATTCCCCCCTGTGATGTCACCTACCTCTTACTCTATTCCTCCCCCTTCTGTAAGTCTTACACTACTCAGACAGTGCTCATCGGCTATGTGGAACTGTGATTCAGTATTGTAACCCTCATTTACATAGGATTGCCTACTAATGCTTAGTTACATCTCTTACACTGAGCTTCCCCCCTTGGCAACCACTACACGGTGGCCATATTGTTTTTGGTCTGCTGGTCCCTGCATTGTCATTCCATGTACTACATAAAACCCATAATTGTGGGCTTATAAGCTTCGGTTTTAAGTTTTATGCAGCGCACCCCGTTTGTGCGGGTGTGCACTGCAGTTAAACATCAAATTCCCCCGAAAAAAAAAAAATTTTAATTAATTTTTCATCACTTTTTTATGCCAATGGCCACATATTTGGCCATTGGCATGCTAACTGACACATATGCAGCCTTTATTTGGAGCTGACATGGCTCCGTTGTGGATTTTGCAGAAATGTACTCAGTTGTCAACTGAGTACATTTCTGCAGCTAAAACATCTCCTACACGGACTTGTTTTAGCTTCGTGGATCACTCAAATACCTCATTTGCATATCTTTGAGCTGCAAATGAGGTATTGAGCATTCCCATGCCCAGTCCTTGTAAGAGACGTTTTAGCTGGTCTCTTACACGGAGGTTTGAGCTGTTCCTGGATCGGGAGGCTTACACGGAGTCTTACACTACTCTTAGACTCCATGTAAGCCTTTGTGAATCCTGCCCATTGTTGCTGCACTGAGAATAATACTAAATAAACTGAGGTAAGATCTCAAAAATTCCAGACATAATACCAAATTCAGCAATCTAGTTGTCTCCAAATATTGACAATTTTATGCCAAGTTCTATAGAAAAAAATCATACCTTATACTGTGCATGTACATCTTCCCAACAATAAACCAAAATTTTAATGAACCTGCCTAATGCACATTTTCAGCTTTCTACTCATACACAGTCTTAAGTGATTACAATACCTCTTTGAATGATGTAGGTAAAAAAATGTAATTCACAAAACAGATACAAGTAGTTAATAAGAATGTACTTTAAAACATGGCTCATAAAGAATATTCAGAAAAAATCCATTTTAGAATGAATTTAAACATTTTCTTTCCTGGTGTATTGGAGCATGTCTTCAACTCAAAAACATTTTTGTTCAGCTCAGAAATTTAGAATGAGCCTATATACCATAATTTTGATGCTTTATGATTTGATAATTTTTAGATATTTTTTTCTTTTGTCCATAAAATATTGATAATTGTATAAGAAAGATATGGCATCAAAGTTCAAGGAGGTCATTGTTCCATTGTATTCAGCATTTGTCAGACATATCAATGAATATAATTCCCTTCTTAGTATGTACCTGGCCAGGCAGGTCAAACAGAGGTTCCCCACTAAAAGAATATGGGGCATAAGTTAACATGTCATATGCAGACCACCTCAAAGCCCTATCCTTTTAGTCTATCTCCTACAGGCTGTGAAGGGGAGATCTAGGCCTGGTATACAAGGCATTGCAGGACTCCACCTTGATCGACCACTTGCATATCTGCAAAAAAAAAAAAAAAAAAAAAACACTAGAATTACCCATTCTAAAGACTTACCCTTGTCTTGTTATAAATAAGACTAACTGGACAGAGAGGTATGTCTCCAAGAGACTACCCCTTCTCTAGAACAGGTTCCACATCTATGTGAAGCAAAACTACTCCCTAATTCTAATCAAGTATAACTCGGACAATTGGATGGGGAAGAGGAATTCCATCCCTATCTTGGCAGCTATGTCTCTAACAGACATAGGCAACTTATAAATGTTTCACCTTAAAAGCCCCTGCTTGTATATTTTTTTTTATCTCCTAAACCCTGCTTACATTCATCTAGAGTACCAGAACATGTCAGTAATTTGAAATGCATGGCTATGCTTAAAACAGTCCTATTGGATGGTAGCACAGTGCACACCTCTGTACCTGATCTTTTTATTAGGTTAATAGTTGGATGGTAATGAACTATCACATAATGACCTGTCTGTGTTTGATATCATGCTATTTTCCTCTCAACACTGTGCAATGCCCAATTTATGACCCAGCATGGGTCTCCACTTTCACATATAGATAATGGGAAAGACTGTGACACTTTCCTTTGCAGAAATGGTGTTTCCTATGCTCCTTTGTTCATTCATCCAACACCCACCTAAGATTAGATATAAAACACTGTTTGCCTGTTTCCATGATGTGCAAGCATTCATTAAATGCTCACTCCCATGTCACCATGTCCAGATATTCCAGTCACTGGATTTACTAACCGATTTATAGTTTTATAATTCTCTCAATGATTTTTGATCTGCATTGAATTTGAATCATCATCAAAGCAATTTTGATTAATGTGTAATGATGCAAAACCAAAAACATTTCTATTCGTGCTTGTTTAATCTCTTAACCAAAAGGCTATATGTACTTAGATGCAACATGACTCACTAGGCTGCATTTGATTTCCTCTGAAATAGAAAAAGTCACAAAATCAAAGACTATGACATAGTTTCATTAAATTTATTGACCTTATCTTGTGTGCATGTTCTTAATACATCATTTCTTTATGGACATATAAGACAATGTGTGGCGATAATATGCTTCATACTGTTATTCTTTGGTTCTTGATTTGCAGCTAATTTTGGCAACTTTCAACTCTGATATGATAAGAAACAAAGGTTAGCCTGTTGAATGTCTTCCACATTTTCTTCATGCATAAATGAGGTTTGGTAACAGACCAATTTGTCCAGGGACATCTTCAGATGAGCTTTAGATTGATGGGTTTCAGGAGGGTAAGGGGTTTCAGGAGGGTAAGGGAAGAGGCTAGTTGTGGGGAGGAAATGGTTAAATAGGAAAGTAGGAGGATTAGGAGGAAGTGAGGTAAGTGTAGGGAGGGGTACAATATGTTTTGTGAGAGTATAACTGGGTAAGGTATCACATTTTGGTGTGAACTTGCTAGATGGCAGGTTTTCATCCAAGACGACCTGTACATACATTGGTGCAGGTAGGCCTTGGTTAATACTAGTTGCAGTTGGAGATGAGTGATTATATAATAAAAAAAATGTTTCCCCCCCATTACAATTGTTGACAACATATGGTAGTATACCTAATCTGCAGGTGTCTTGATATGATCAATAGTGCAACTGCAGTTTAAAATCATTTTACAGTGTTAGGAAATTATTATAACAGCTTGTAGAGCAAGGCATGGGTAATAAGTATAAACAATACTGATCAGGGTCAGGAGGGCACTCAGCATGTTAACCTCATACTGTAGGAGGAAGGAGGTAGGTAGAATGGCTGGAGTCATACGGGGGCTTGGGGCCAGAGCATACCTCTCAGTTCTACAGAGTTTCACAGATTACATCTCTAGGAGGCTGAGAGACATGTTAGCTCATATGTTACTAGTAGGCTAACTGTCCTTGTGGGCCACTTTAAGTCTAGCCCATTATCCCATATGAGAATCAAACCTTGCACCTTGTGTCTGTAAGGTAACACCTTAACCATTATTCCAACCACCAAGGTGTACATGGCAAGCAGGTTGCAGAGTCATAATGCAGATCGGTTGGCAGTTGTAGATCTTAGCTTTGCATGCTGATTGCTTGGGGGAACTGTGGCTGTCTGTTAGGGGAGGCATGGAAAGTTAGTGACAAGTCATTATACTTTTTAACAGTAATACCCTGCAGGATATTCACGCTAATGCAAAATGTGTTATTCTGGAAGCTTTTGAAGTTGCAAGAGCTAAACTTACAGTTGTTTCCATTTTGGGGTGTTGGTTCCATGTGTAGTTAGTGCTTGGTCTGGACTTTGCTTCATAGTTTCAGACTATTTTTCATTACATGTTGGCCTTTCAGGTAGGAAGTGGTTCCTCACTGTGCATGCTGCTGCAGGCCATGTGGTTTGCATTCCGAGTGCTCTGGGCGTGATACAACGGAGTGTAGATTGTTAGTCACCGTGGTGTAGTTTATATATATATATATATATATATATATATATATATATATATATATGTATATGTATATATATATATATATATATATATATATGTGTATATATATATATATATATATATATATATATATATATATATATATATATGAGTCCTTGGCAGTTTTTACCAGAGATGGCACAGCCTGGTTTTGCTTTCATCACAGCACACATCGAGTCAGATACATTTACTCTATGGCTGTTGGGAGTCACGGAGGATTAAAAAAAAAAAAAAAACACTGGGGCTATAGGAAGGGAAGTGAGTGCAACTTGCTTTGTCTTATTGTATACCTTTACATGGTGGCTTGGGGTTAATTATTTAAGTGGAAGTTAAAGGCACCTAATCAAGTGAGGGAGACAGAGAGCAAGGTAGCTGGTATAACTGAATATTAGAAAACAGGTCTTCCAGTAAATAGTGGGTGAAACAAATAAATCTACAAGTAGGGAATAAGTATTTAATAACAAAAAATAACATAAGAGCTTTTATCCCTGCTCATTCAGAGACTTCATCAGATATGTACAAATGCACAGTGCATCCATTAAAAACATTTCAAAACCTACACACCCCCTGGCTCAACCAATCAAATACATAGCCAATTATCTGCATAAAATGACTTAAGTAATCATTACCTCATACTAAAAAAAAACAACATACATCCATTACAATGAAAGTATGATGAACTTTACAATTATAATAACCTACAAATGCATTGAATGTATGTATTAAAATAAATCTTCATATTTTAAAATTAAATAAATACCTAATATATATTTTACACACATATGTATATACATACACACATACTTGTGTGATGTATAATGTATATTGTACTCATACTGCATATGCATAAATATATCCAATCAAGATTCTTTTTTTCCAAACACATACATTATCTCCATAGTGCCTTTAACTTTAAAAGACAAGAAATGGAAATGAATTAATTTACGCTGTTGTGCTGCATTTAAATGTATCTGCCATAACAATTCATTTCTTTCTAATAAAAGTGACCACGGCCCACCTCTTTCATTTAATTCAAGGATATCAAGTATAATAAATGTAAAAGAATGGCCAGGTCTTTACAAACAATACTTAGACAAAGTATTCATCTCTTTTTTTTCATATATCCCAATGATGTCCATGCTCTCTATTTCTAAATTTTCTTCAGGTTTTACCTATATAAAAACAGTGACAATCTGAGCATAGTGCACAATATACCACCCTCTCTGTGTAACAAAAAAAAATCCAATTTAACCTAACCTCCATTTTATTAATCTTAACACAATTCCCTACTAACATATACACATTGTTTCCTTGGTTGCTTGAAAAAACAAATATAGCATATCAGAAAGGAAGTAATTTGAGAAGTATTTTAGAATCTGGAGCATTTCTCCCCGGGCCTCCGCTGAAAACAGGCTCTGTGGAACCTAGTCGGACTTTCCCGGTCAACAAATGATAAAAAAAAATAAAAAATAAAAATAAATCTGATGTGAAGGGTCAACAACAGGGGGTGATGAATAAATGTGGAACTTGTGCCTATAGCTCCTATATGTTAGAAGGGAATTGTGTTAACATTAATAAAATGGAGTTTAGGTTAAATGGGAATTTTTTTTGTTAATAAAAGCTATAGTTAACTGTTCCTACTTAAGCCTCTACTCTTCATTATTTGTGCCTTGTTCAGATTTCTGTCTCTAACAGGTGTGAGAGTTATGCCCTTTTACTACGCAGATCTTGGCAGATTGTCCAGATTCTGGTCCGTTTATCAAAAAATAGGGGTTTTCTGGCAAATTATTGGCTAGCAAAAATCTATTAGGTTAATGCTAGTGAATCTCTGTATAAGCTTAAGTCTCTATTTAAGTTGTGTTGCTTTCCCATACCAGCTTCATCCAATTGCATATATTCATGTATATTATTGAATGTCAGTTTAAAATTATTTGCAATACACAGGAGTTTCCCTCTGCTTTGAAAATACATTAAGTATTACGTATTAATATTGCTTAAAGGGGGGGCATAGTGATATGGAGTTGGCCTCGCAGTTACTAGGTAACATGGTGATGCCCATTTCTGTTTTGGGGATCATTAAGGGTTGCAAAGTTTTTATATATGAAGGGGCTGCCTTCTCGCACATAGCACTTTGATATCCTCTCTGCAAAGATTAACTGCAAACTTTGCAAGGCTGCCAGAATAAATTCAGTGATTCGTGGGGTAGGTATAGGTATGGTAGATAGGTTTGGGGGGATAGTTTGGGAATTGGCCAAGGAATTCCTGTTTGTCGTTCCTTTGTAATGTTCCACTGGTTAAAGATGGGACATTTTGCTGTGAATTTGTTGAGGTGGGAAGTGCAACATGGGCATAGGTCATTGACCTGAAGGAAGCAGGGTCAAAACGCAAAGGGGAACCTGTCAAGGTTATCTTCTCTTCATGATTGGGGTTACAGACTGACAGGGTTTAATGTGGTCAATCAGAAGCATTGGTTATGTGTGTGCCATGAATTTATACTTTTTCTTACTTTTGTAGGTGGGGAGGCACAAACTGAACCCTGGTCGATGGCCAGAATAAAGTAGGCCCGAATGGTGATGGAGGCTTTTTCCATAGATGACCAGTCTCCAGAGTGGTGCATAATGAGGCCACAAAGGACAGTGTGCAAAGTGAGCAATGGTCAGTGGCCTGAGGAGAGCGGAGTTGCAAGGTAATGGATTCTGCTGGGGTGTATACGCTGGTGGCCCGAGTGGAGCCAATGAGTTCACAGGTAATCCATCTTATTTGGTTTCACTAAGGCACATCAGGTTACTGCATTTTGGGTAGTGTGAACGCAGTTGAGGTAGAGGTAGGTGGGGGTAGTATAAAAATAAAACACTGGGGATTGATTATGGGGAGCATGGAGTTCCTACAGGTGGAACTGAGTCATGACAATCTTAGGAGCATAGTAGGCTATTAGGCTAACAGATATAGGGTTTTTAGAAGCCAGCCAAGTCAAACTTCATGTTTGTTTGGGTGGAGCCCCTTGGGGTGCATTTACAGTCACTTGTACAGTTTATTGGTTCAGAGAGGGCCAGTGATGTATTCTGTTTGACAGGACTCTGGAGTCTTATTCTGAACGTTGTGGTATCTTTGGGGAACAAATCTATTGGTTATGTTACGTATTAGGTTAGGGTCTTACAGAGAGGAGCCCGAGGCCCATGTCGCTTGTGATTTGGGTGAATTTGGTAGGTAGAGTTTAAGGAAGCATTTTAGGTATCTGAGTGTTTTCAGGGTATTTTGGGAATGGGGTGCTTTGTCTATGTGAAAGCTAGAAGGCTTGAGCAAGGTAGAGGGCTTAAGCAAGGCATGCTTTTGGACTTCTCCAGAAGTAGGCCATGCTTTGATTCCTTACTGGCTGCATAGGTAACATTGGTGGGGGGGGGTTAAGGTTAGTTCAGTGCTGTGGCTAGGGTTCTAGCCAGGGATATCATTAGGAAGTAGTGAATTTTGGGGGAGCTTTTAAAATGTATGCAGGTATTTATGGGGTTCCAAACAGTCAGCACATTAATCAGGGCATTGTATTGTGGTAGTGTTACTTTTCAGGTACATGGCCTTAAGCTAAATGCCAAAAAATGTATACTCATACCCTTTGGGAAAAACAAGGTAACCCCTAATTACCACATAGGTGGTAATCCATTAAACACGGAAGAAGTTATCAGGGACCTGGGGACCCAAGTTGACAGTAACCTCTCTTTTGACACTCACATTGCCAAAGTGGTTAGGAAGACCTTCTACATTGCCCACCTGATCATGAAGGGATTCACATCCAGATCAGGAGAGGTCATTGTACCCCTGTACTCTTCACTTATCAGACCAATGATTGAGTACAAGGCCCCATTCGAATGTACCTTACCCGACACCTGCAGCAGTTGGAAAGACCCCAAAAGTTCCTCACCAAAAGGATAAAGGGGCTCAAACATATGTCATACGATGCCCGACTGAAGAAACTCCAGCTCTATTCAGTCGCATACCGTCTGCTCAGAGGTGATCTGTGCCTGACATACAAGGCCATGTCCAACCCGGAATTAATGGACATGCTCCACCTCAAAAATCCAAATCCACCAGAGCCACGAGAGCAAGAGACTTAAACCTCAACACGGATAAAAATAGGACATGCTGGAGGGACAGATTCATCACCCAGAGACTCCCTACACTATGGAACAGAATCCCAGTCCATGTGAGGCAGAGCCCCTCACTGACTCTGTTCAAGAGAAATCTTGACGAGTGGATGGGAGATCGTAGGTTTACCCCGGGAATCATCTCTGTATCACTGCTGGACAGAGGCACAGCAAACTAATGGGTATAGTATTCTCATCCTAAGGGGTGGTGAAAGCCACACACACTCTGGCTAGGCTTATAAATGCCCTAGGGCAGATAGCCTAGTATGAACCTATGAACCTATATGTTGCCGGAGTACTTTGATGAGTTCTGAGGAACTAGTTTATGGGGGACTCAGGTAAAGGAACATACAGTATGTTTACAGTACAGTTTTCAAAGAATGTCCGGATTTTGCCCTTTATATTTTGGTTTCATTTTGGGAATATTTTTGGTCCATTGGTTTAGTGAGAGAGAATTATATATTTGTGGGGAGGCTAAATAGGAGTTGCAGTTAGGTCAGGCAGCAGGCAATTGGGTTTGCATGGTTGCAGGTGCCATTCGACCTTTTACAGTCTTTATGGCATATTGCAAAGTTGTGATGTGGGAATAATTTTGGAGTTACTGTTAGAAGGTTAACAGAGGACTGGTGATTTAAAGAGGCTATTTCATGGTAAGAATATTGTGGTCTACTGTGGTCATTTTGGCTTTGGGAAGGGCTCATCAGTTAAGTCAGCTTTTGACAACTGGTTGCTTAGGCAAATTTTGTTAAGCCACTGAGAGGTTGATGGGGATCTTGTTGGTTTAGAGGGTATGGTGTACACCAGATGACTTTGGTTCAACATTTACGTATGGTTAGGTTTGTTTTGGAAGTTTTAGAATGAAGGAGGGGGAACAGCCTGATCAGGCTGGTGGGCATAAAGATGGCCAGGCTTGTCCCTCTTCTATTCCCCCTCTAGGGTTGGAGGTTCATTTCACATTGTTGGGAAATGCAAGTGAACGGTTGGCCACTGCTTGCCAAGTATAAGTAAGCAAGTGGAGGTGAGGACACTGCTGATTTGGTAGGATGGTAATTCCAATGAGTTAGGAAATTCAAATGAGTGGTTGGATGTTGCTTGATAAGTAAAGTAAGTGAGTGGAGATAACAATGTTGCTTACTTGGTCAGGGTGAGCAGGGTCATGCTGCCCTAACTTGACTGTTACATGGATGTTGGGAAATCCAAGTGAGTGGTTGGATGTTAAGTAAAAGTAAGCAGGCAGAGTTAAGGATGCTGCTTACTTGTTCAAGGTGAGTTGGGTCATGATGCCCTAAGTTTACTGTTATAGGGATGATTATGCCATGGTTAACAAAGAAAATATCAGTTGGTCAATGAAGTTATATTTATGGAATTGTAATAAAGGTAATCAAATGTCATTTGGTGTGATGTGTGTTTATTGAAGGGGACTGGACAAATGAGGTTTGGTAACAGACCAATTTGTCCATAGACATCTTCAGATGAGGTTTAGATTGAAATAATAATGGTGTGAACTTGCTACCCATACTCCCTCCTTGTTTGGAGCATATTGGGGATGGTGTGATATATTTTTTGGGAGGTGGAGGAGTGCCAGGCATTTCCCTCTTCTGTTCCCCTCTGGAGTTGGAGGCTCATTTCAATCAGCTGGGAAATGCAAATGAGCGGTTGGCCACTGCTTGCTAAGTGTAAGTAAGCATGTGGAGGTGAGGACGCTGCTGATTTGGTTGAATGGTTATTCCAATGAGTTGGGAAATTCAAGTGAGCAGTTGGACGCTGCTTGATAAGTAAAGTAAGCAAGTGGAGGTAAGAACACTGCTTACTTGGTCAGGGTGAGCAGGGTCATGCTGCCCTAACTTGACTGTTATATGAATGTTGGGAAATTCAAATTCAAACAAAGGGCATAGCTATGGGGGCATGTTGTGCCCCCAGCTATGCGAACATTGTTTTAAATATTTGGGAGAAAGAGTTTCTCCTCAACTCTAGTTTTAAGGATTGTTGGTGCCTTTATAAAAGATACCTTGACAACCTATGTTTTTTTTTTTTTGGATTGGGAGTGATGAAAAATTAACTGACCCCCGGATTCATGAAGCTCGGCGCAAGGCTGGTGTAAGGCTTGCGCCGGCAGTGCAGTGTATAATCGGCGTAGCAGCGCCACATGCATAGTAATGAGTGCGCGCCGCAACCACAAACACGTGCAGAGGGCACGTGCGCGAGCCCAAGTAGGATGCGCCGGTAGGCGTGGCCAAGCCGGCAGGCGAGGATCAACCTAAAGTGCTGACTGTCACAGGCCGCCTGCAATAGTAACCGCACCAGCCAGGGTCTGTGGATAATGAAACGTACGCAGAGTATACAACATAGTACCCGTTCACACAAAACGGAGAACCAAACATTAACCCACGAAGTCCAAATTGTACCCGTCCAAGGAACAAAGGATACGCATAATACCGTGTCCGTCATGCAATGCACTGTCAGTGGGCATACCCAGTGAAGGTGTACCGCAGCATGTCAGCGCGCCGCACCTACACACAAGTAGCCCCATGGGCATGGTCACCAGCAGTAGTGAGAGCACACAGCCGGGCAGCCGTGTCGATATAACAACCAGAAGGAAACCAGATACCCTAAACACAGACAAACATGTGCATAGCAACATGTACTACACCCAGCAACGTACCCGTCGCATACACGTAATATCCAGAAGCAGAACCCATGCATGCAAATGTAATACACAACAGCTCCGTCATAGCACGTAACCCGCACCCATGTACCGTGCACCCAACCCAGCTAGCAGCCTTGCGCAGCTGCACACCTACACACAATGGGTATACCTGAAATGTAGTATGAAGTATTGTCCTAGGCAGTGCCACGCGGGCAAATATGTACCCCACATGTCAACATCCCACCTCAGGTACTGATATCCAAATGGCTGCATGTGAATGTGTCGGCAGAATGTGTACATCCCGCATGTGGTATGGACCTGTCGAAACCCCATAGGCATTCACGCCACAGTGTCCATAACTGTACACATCTGGACAAAGCAGTATGTTCAGCCACCGTACTGATGATTAGCTATGCAGACATGTCAAACACAACACATAGGGTGGAACATCTGCCCACCAAGCAGGACACCCCAACAGGGTGCCACATGCATAGAAGGTGAAGGTGGGACATCACACGAGAATAGTGGTGCGGATGGCCAAACACCCACGGCCAATGCAAAGGATGGAATAACATGTATATGCCTGGATGAATGGGTATGTCATAGCATGGGAATAGGCTAAGCTATCCAACATAATAGCCATGCGTACCAGATACAAACTGCCAGTAACACGCAGTAGTAATGCAGGAAGGCATACGACTGTGGGAATATCACAGGACATATGGCATGTGCCAAGTGTTGACGCATGACACAAATGTCCAGGATGGGGCTCCCTGCAAAGAGGAACATGTGCCAACCCCACCCCCCACAGATGTATCGGCAGTGGAAACACAACCCAAACACACACCAACACCACCGTCCATCCCACGATAGCAACGGAGGCTGGTCAAAGACCACCATGATGCGTGCACAAACAGGGACACATGTAACCGTTGCCCTGACAACCCCCCACAGGCCAACGAATAATAGTATGGACATATGCATGTAATGCTGTGAAGGATGTGTGGTAGTCCTCAGTATCACAGAGGTAGGTACACAGATACACTGTAATCAACCGTGACATATGTGCACTGTACACAGCATACCTGCAGGTAATACATAGTTCAATCATGTGCCACAGAAATATCCACATACGAATGAAGACAGGGGATAGACAAGTGTGAATGGGACAAACTATGAACATAGGTTCATAGGTTCATAGGTACATAGTAGGCTATCCACCCAAGGGCAGCTATAAGCCTAGCCCATAGTTATGTTGCCTTTGCCACCCTTCAGTTCAAGAAAACTATGCCTATTATATTGCTGTACCTCTGTCAAGCAGTGACACTGAAGTAATCCCTGGGGTATATCTGCAATCTCCCATCCATTGGTCAAGATTCCCCTCGAACAAGGCCAGCGAGGTGCTCTGCCTCACATGTACTGGGATGTTGTTCCACAGCATTGTGAGTGTCTGGGTGATGAATCTGTCCCTCCAGCACATTCTATTAATGACCGTGTCAAGGTTCACGTCACCTGCCCCTGTGGTTCTGAGGGATCTAGATTCATTAGGTGAAGCATAGTCATCAAATATGGGTTCGACATGGCCTTGTATGTCAGGCACAGGTCACCACTGAGCAAGTGGTATGCGACTGAATGGAGCAGGAGTCCTTTCAGTCGGGCAGCATAACACATATTCCTGAGATCCTGCATCCGTTTGTCGATGAACTGTTGGGGCCTTTCCAGCTGCTGCAGGTGTCAGGTCAGATACATTCTGAATGGGGCATTGTACTCAATCATAGGTCTAATGAGTGATGAGTACAAGGGGACGATGACCTCCCCTGATCTAGATGTTAATCCCTGCATGACCAGGTGGGCAATGTAGAAGGTCTACCTAACTATGTTAGCAATGTGTGTGTTGAACGAACGGTTACTGACAACCTGGGTCCCCAGATCCCTGGTAACTCCCTCTGTGCTCAGTGGATTGCCACCTATATGGCAGCTAGGGGTAACCTTGTTCTTCCCAAAGGGTATGACTATGCATTTCCGGCATTTAGCTGTAGGCCATGTCTCTGGCACCAGATATCCATATCTGTGAGGCCCTTCTGAAGGATATCTGTGTCAGATGTGTGTCCGACTATGGCACCCAGTTCGCAGTCATCTGCAAACATTGTCAGCCATAACCCCCCTGTGTTTGCTTGTACTTTGGAAATGTAGATGCTGAAAAAGAGTGGACCCAGGACTGAGCCCCGTGGGACACCGCCTGTGACCGGCTGTGAGTCTGACATGGTGCCAGGAACTATGACCGTGTGGGTTCTGTCACCTAGCCAGTTTGCAACCCATCCTGCGATGTATGTGTTCACATTCAAGCCGATGGGTTTATCAATGATACCTGAGGGGGGTATTGTGTTGAAGGCCTTTGCCAGGTCGAGGTAGGCTGTATGGACTGCCTGACTCTCATCAATGGCCTTGGTGACTGTTCCTAAAAAGTCAACCAAGTTTAAAAGGCATGATCTGCCTTTGACCAAGCCAAACTGGGTTGGATGCAAAGTATGCAAGTCCCCTATGTCTTCATCTATGAGTTCCATTATGATCCTTCTCCATGGCTTTGCAGATAAGGCTTGTCAAGATAATGGGACAGTAATCACCAGGGTCTGTGGAGGCACCGCCCTTGTGAAGTGGGACTACAGTCGCCTGGCGCCACAACTTGGGTACGTTACCTGAGGTGAGGCTAAGATTAAACAGCTGTCCTAACTGTGGGTTTAATTCCTCATTGAGTTTGTGGAGTACACAGCTGGGACACCATCTGGTCCCATGGATGCTGTGTTTACTGCCTTGGAGAGAGCATTTCCCACCTGTGCGTTACAGATGTTCGGGGCCACAATCCTCTGGTACAGATATCTCCACGTGGGGGAGGGGGATGTTTGCACCGAACCTGTCAGCCAGTATGTTGGCAATGTGTGTAGGTTCAGTAATCTTCACATCATTCTGAACCCAGTCCGAGCATATCTGTGAGTGTCCTCCCAGGTGTCCAACATAGCTAAAGAAGGCCTTATGATTGTCTGTCGAGTCCTTGGTGATTTATCTGTCGGATTTGCCCTGGATGATGTCATGAGAGCTTGTAGTTCTTCACATATAATGAGCAAGGGTGCCATACCAAACAAGGATTCCGCTCTATCTTGTAGTAGCTACCTCCTTTCATTGTAGATCTTGTTTATGGCTGGGGTACACCAGACTGGATGCTTGGCTTTGGTACAAAGAGTCTCAGTTTTGTAAGGGATTGCCTGATCCATGCAGTCCTGTAGGTGCTGGTAGAAGGCATATGTAAGTGATTCAGCGGTTTGAGTAATGTTTACCACTGGCTCAGGGGCCTTAAAGGAGACCACACTAGTGTTTAGAAGTGTGAAGTCAGCTTTTGAGTAAGGCATATGTATGGTAACCGGCACCACCCACAGCATTGTATGCCAATAGCAGAAGCTATTGTATGTTGTCCAAACACACGTGTCCGTACACATGGAACATCATAGCAATAAACCACGCCTGGATGTGGGTGATGCTAGATATACCCACGTCAGACGTGGTGCGTTCTCAAGGCCGACGCCTGAGGGACCACACACATAGCCGGCCTTAGGCATAGGCCAAGTAGGCAGCCGCCTAGGGCGCCGCTCCGCTAGGGGCACCTTTCCAGCCTTTATTTGGTGTAGGTAGACCAGGATGGAGGTAGCGGGTGATGTGGTGGGGGTACCATGGAGTCCTTTTGCCTAGGGCACCACTTGACCTAAGGCCACTCTTACAGTACCCACACCCAGACGCGGGTCATTGCTAGTATGCTATATCATCTATGGAAAGAAACCATATATTCCCAGACATAATGGCACAGCATAATGCCTGTCCGCTGCCCAAAGCAGACATACGGCACCCGCGGCGGTGCGGACGTACTGCGTGAGATGTCCGTTACCAATGTCGACACTGTCTCGCTATGTGAAATAATGTCAACATAGCGATTCAATACTAAACAGCGATGGAGAGCCCGATGTCCCCGTTGCTGAGCTGTACAACCTGTTCCGCCATGTTAAATGTGTGTAGCAGAGCGGGACTGCCCCAAACTAAGCAATGGACATGTCCGTGGCTCAGTGAAAGCCGTCACGCAATGTTAAACCCATGTAATATAGCGAGACAGGTTATAAATACCGAGGTTTAGTAATGGAAATAGGTCCATTCGACCAGACCGTGTGCAATTACTATAACAAGATCTAGAACGGGCACGCCGGCCAATCAGCGCACATGGTTAGGAATAATGGAGGGGGGTATGGTATCATAGACATGGACAGACCATGCCCATGTGACTCGTCTGACATTCGTACATGGTCAGGGCAGTTCCGTACACTAGGCAGACAAGACCAAACCCAAAGCACCACAGGAACACCCTGACAATCGAAGGCCTTTATGCGTAGGGGATATAAGCCCCTGTGATCTGAATATCCCTGCGGTCATGACATATGCATCCTGGGCCATGAGCGGGAGGGAATGAGGAATGTTTAACATGTAGTACCGCACCTTTCCCAGCAGGAGAATGGATGCCTGTGACATACGTGAGTGCGGGGGGGTGGGTGGGATATGTAAATTTAGCTAAGTACCATGGGTATGCATATAAATGAGACCGAACAGCTAACGTGTAGTGGTCACAGTAACCAGCAAACGTGAATGCAGTCCCGTTTGAATTATGACTATAGAACATATAAATGTGAACGTGTAAGTAATGCGTCCATGCCGCAAAGACTGTTACATGTGTAAAGGTGAAAGTGCTGCCCGCAGTCCATCAACCGGATCAGAGATATGTTACTGGAACAGTCACAACTAACACAGACCACGTAACCACACAGACCCAGTAAACATATGTAACCAGAATACGGATATGCATGTGCGCCTGCGCGTAACCCACAATTAGGAAATGCAAGTGCGCGTGTGCGTGTGTGATCCGCTCACAGCAGGGAATGTTAAGGCTGTGTCCTCCACGTCAATCATACATGTCTCAAAACTGTCAGCCTCTGAAAGTATGGAATCGGCAATGCCATGTAATGTACCGTTAGAAATAGTGAGAAACACACGCTATGTGATAAGACAAACATAGAATGTGGATAGAATAACGTGTGTTAGTAGTATGGATTGACGACGGTTATGCATCTGTAACCCGATCCACTTGTCAGAAGGTGCCCCGCAAAATGTGTTCAGTTGGCTCACACTTGTTGACCGGGCTAGGCTAGCTGGATATATGTCCAGTGTCAGCAGAGGCCCGTGGAGAAATGCTCCACACACAATAATAGCACAACATACCAAAGTACTCATATATGTAACCAAAAATGAACAACAATAGAAAGTGTCCTGAAAGGACTGGTTACACACAGATCCCAGACGACAGAGAAATATATGGCCAGTGGAAGCATCGTCACAATTACGGGATCATGTCCCTATAGAAGCAAGAAGGTCTCACATGACACGCCAGCTTAATTGCCAGATAGACACAGGTCAATGTAACACACAGCAAGATTAAGGGCCAACCAGACACCATGCCAGAACCTGTACAGTGGAAAGGTATGGCATGGTAATTGATGTAAACCCCCCGTTATGAGCTGCTGGCCCACAGTTCCGAGGCATAGGAGCGAACCCCCTAGAAGTGGCGGGGACGGGGGGTAAGCAGTCAGGCCGCCTGCAATAGTAACCGCACCAGCCAGGGCCCGTGGATAATGAACGACGCGGGTATGAACATAGTACCCGTTCACAAAACGGAGAACCAAACATTAACCCACAAGTCCAAATTGTACCGTCCAAGGAACAAAGGATCGTAATACCGTGTCCGCAATGCACTGTCAGTGGGCATACCCAGTGAAGGTGTACCGCAGCATGTCAGCCCGCACCTACACACAAGTAGCCCCATGGGCATGGTCACCAGCAGTAGTGAGAGACACAGCCGGGCAGCCGTGTCTATATAACAACCAGAAGGAAACCAGATACCCTAAACACAGACAAACATGTGCATAGCAACATGTAGTACACCCAGCAACGTCCCCGATACACATAGGACGGCATGCCGGCGTAATATCCAGAAGCAGAACCCATGCATGCAAATGTAATACACAACAGCCCCCATAGCACGTAACCCGCACCCATGTACGACTGCACCCAACCCAGCTAGCAGCCTTGCGCAGCTGCACACCTACACACAGTGGGTATACCTCAAATGTAGTATGAAGTATTGTCCTAGGCAGTGCCACGCAGGCATATATGTACCCCACATGTCAACATCTCACCTCAGGTACTGATATCCAAATGGCTGCATGTGAATGTGTCGGCAGAATGTGTACATCCCGCATGTGGTATGGACCTGTCGAAACCCCATAGGCGTTCACACGCCACGGTGTCCATAACTGTACACATCTGGACAAAGCAGTATGTTCAGCCATCGTACTGATGATTAGCTATGCAGACATGTCAAACACAACACATAGGGTGGAACATCTGCCCACCAAGCAGGACACCCCAACAGGGTGCCACATGCACAGAAGGTGAAGGTGGGACATCACACGAGAATAGTGGTGCCGGATGGCCAAATACCCACGGCCAATGCAAAGGATGGAATAACATGTATATGCCTGGATGAATGGGTATGTCATAGCATGGGAATAGGCTAAGCTATCCAACATAATAGCCATGCGTACCAGATACAAACTGCCAGTAACACGCAGTAGTAATGCAGGAAGGCATACACGACTGTGGGAATATCACAGGACATATGGCATGTGCCAAGTGTTGACATGACACAAATGTCCAGGATGGGGCTCCCTGCAAAGAGGAACATGTGCCAACCCCACCCCCCACAGATGTACCGGCAGTGGAAACACAACCCAAACACACCCAACACCACCGTCCATCCCACGATAGCAACGGAGGCTGGTCAAAGACCACCATGATGCGTGCACAAACAGGGACATGACGTTCTGACAACCCCCCACAGGCCAACGAATAATAGTATGGACATATGCATGTAATGCTGTGAAGGATGTGTGGTAGTCCTCAGTATCACAGAGGTAGGTACACAGATACACTGTAATCAACCGTGACATATGTGCACTGTACACAGCATACCTGCAGGTAATACATAGTTCAATCATGTGCCACAGAAATATCCACATACGAATGAGGACAGGGGATAGACAAGTGTGAATGGGACAAACTATGAACATAGGTTCATAGGTTCATAGGTACATAGTAGGCTATCCACCCAAGGGCAGCTATAAGCCTAGCCCATAGTTATGTTGCCTTTGCCACCCTTCAGTTAAGAAAACTATGCCTATTATATTGCTGTACCTCTGTCAAGCAGTGACACTGAAGTAATCCCTGGGGTATATCTGCAATCTCCCATCCATTGGTCAAGATTCCCCTCGAACAAGGCCAGCGAGGTGCTCTGCCTCACATGTACTGGGATGTTGTTCCACAGCATTGTGAGTGTCTGGGTGATGAATCTGTCCCTCCAGCACATTCTATTAATGACCGTGTCAAGGTTCACGTCACCTGCCCCTGTGGTTCTGAGGGATCTAGATTCATTAGGTGAAGCATAGTCATCAAATATGGGTTCGACATGGCCTTGTATGTCAGGCACAGGTCACCACTGAGCAAGTGGTATGCGACTGAATGGAGCAGGAGTCCTTTCAGTCGGGCAGCATAACACATATTCCTGAGACCCTGCATCCGTTTGTCGATGAACTGTTGGGGCCTTTCCAGCTGCTGCAGGTGTCGGGTCAGATACATTCCAAACGGGGCATTGTACTCAATCATAGGTCTAATGAGTGATGAGTACAAGGGGACGATGACCTCCCCTGATCTAGATGTGAATCCCTGCATGATCAGGTGGGCAATGTAGAAGGTCTACCTAACTATGTTAGCAATGTGTGTGTTGAACGAACGGTTACTGACAACCTGGGTCCCCAGATCCCTGGTAACTCCCTCTGTGCTCAGTGGATTGCCACCTATATGGCAGCTAGGGGTAACCTTGTTCTTCCCAAAGGGTATGACTATGCATTTCCCGGCATTTAGCTGTAGGCCATGTCTCTGGCACCAGATATCCATATCTGTGAGGCCCTTCTGAAGGATATCTGTGTCAGATGTGTGTCCGACTATGGCACCCAGTTCGCAGTCATCTGCAAACATTGTCAGCCATAACCCCCCTGTGTTTGCTTGTACTTTGGAAATGTAGATGCTGAAAAAGAGTGGACCCAGGACTGAGCCCCGTGGGACACCGCCTGTGACCGGCTGTGAGTCTGACATGGTGCCAGCAACTATGACCGTGTGGGTTCTGTCACCCAGTTTGCAACCCATCCCATGTGTGTTCACATTCAAGCCTGGGTTTATCAATGATACCTGAGGGGTATTGTGTTGAAGGCCTTTGCCAGGTCGAGGTAGGCTGTATGGACTGCCTGACTCTCATCAATGGCCTCGGTGAGTGTTCGTAAAAAGTCAACCAAGTTTAAAAGGCATGATCTGCCTTTGACCAAGCCAAACTGGGTTGGATGCAAAGTATGCAAGTCCCCTATATCTTCATCTATGAGTTCCATTATGATCCTTCTCCATGGCTTTGCAGATAAGGCTTGTCAAGATAATGGGACGTAATTACCAGGGTCGTGGAGGCACCTTGTGAAGTGGGACTACAGTCGCGCCACAAATTGGTACTACCTGAGGTGAGGCTAAGATTAAACAGCTGTCCTAACTGTGGGTTTAATTCCTCATTGAGTTTGTGGAGTACACAGCTGGGACACCATCTGGTCCCATGGATGCTGTGTTTACTGCCTTGGGAGAGCATTTCCCACCTGTGCACAGATGTTCTGGGGCCACAATCCTCTGGTACAGATATCTCCATGGGGGAGGGGGATGTTTGCACGAACCTGTCAGCCAGTATGTTGGCAATGTGTGTAGGTTCAGTAATCTTCACATCATTCTGAACCCAGTCCGAGCATATCTGGGAGTGTCCTCCCAGGTGTCCAACATAGCTAAAGAAGGCCTTATGATTGTCTGTCGAGTCCTTGGTGATTTATCTGTCGGATTTGCCCTGGATGATGTCATGAGAGCTTGTAGTTCTTCACATATAATGAGCAAGGGTGTCATACCTTACAAGGATTCCGCTCTATCTTGTAGTAGCTACCTCCTTTCATTGTAGATCTTGTTTATGGCTGGGGTACACCAGACTGGATGCTTGGCTTTGGTACAAAGAGTCTCAGTTTTGTAAGGGATTGCCTGATCCATGCAGTCCTGTAGGTGCTGGTAGAAGGCATATGTAAGTGATTCAGCGGTTTGAGTAATGTTTACCACTGGCTCAGGGGCCTTAAAGGAGACCACACAGTGTTTAGAAGTGTGAAGTCAGCTTTTGAGAAGGCATATGTTTGGGAACCGCACCACCCACAGCATTGTATGCCAATAGCAGAAGCTATTGTATGTTGTCCAAACACACGTGTCCGTACATGGAACATCATAGCAATAAACCAGCCTGGATGTGGGTATGCTAGATATACCCACGCAGGTGGCCCGCGCCAGGACACACAAAGGGCCCTTTGGCATAGGCCAGGGGCCCCAGGCGCCCCTCCTTCAGTTTTGGGTAGACCAGGATGGGGTAGGGGGATGTGGTGGGGGTACCATGGAGTCCTTTTCCTGGCACCACTTGACCTAAGGCCACTCTTACAGTACCCCGGGTCATCTAGTATGCATATCATCTATGGAAAGAAAACCCAAAATAAGT
>NC_056747.1:1340452701-1340472241 GCF_019279795.1 Protopterus annectens
AAATATAACGAATTTAATTCTCTCTCACTAAACCAATGGACCAAATATATTCCCAAAATGAAACCAAAATATAAAGGGCAAAATCCGGACATTCTTTGAAAACTGTACTGTAAACATACTGTATGTTCCTTTACCTGAGTCCCACATAAACTAGTTCCTCAGAAATCACCTGAGACATGCAGCAACAAAGTACTCCGGCAAACACTACCACAATACTATGCCCTGATTAATGTGCTGACTGTTTGGAACCCTCTAAATACCTGCATACATTTTAAAAGCTCCCCAAAATTCACTACTTCCTAATGACATCCCTGGCTAGAACCCTAGCCACAGCACTCTTAACTAACCTTAACCCCCCTGCCAATGTTACCTATGCAGCTAGTAAGGAATCAAAACATGGCCTACTTCTGGAGAAGTCCAAAAGCATGCCTTGCTAAAGCCCTCTACCTTGCTCAAGCCTTCTAGCTCTCACATAGACAAAGCATCCCATTCCCAAAATACCCAGAAAATACTCACATACCTAAAATGCTTCCTTAACCCCTACCTACCAAATTCACCTAAAGCACAAGTGACATGGCCCTCAGGCTCCTCTCTGTAAGACCCTAAACTAATACGTAACATAACCAATAGATTTGTTCCTCAAAGATACCACAACGTTCAGAATAAGACTCCAGAGTCCTGTCAAACAGAATACATCACTGGCCCTCTATGAACCCAATAAACTGGACAGGTGACTGTAAATGCACCCCAAGGGGCTCCACCCATCCAAACATGAAGCTTGACTTGGCTGACTTGTAAAAACCCTATATCTGTTAGCCTAATAGCCTACTATGCTCCTAAGATTGTCATGACTCAGTTCCACCTGTAGGAACTCCATGCTCCCCATAAGCAATCCCCAGTGTTTTATTTTTATACTACCCCCACCTACCTCTACCTCAACTGCTTTCACACTACCCAAAATGCAGTACCCTGATGTGCCTTAGTGAAACCAAATAAGATGGATTACCTGTGACCTCATTGGCTCCATTCGGGCCACCAGCGTATACTCCCCAGCAGAATCCATTACCTTGCAACTCTGCTCTCCTCAGGCCACTGACCATTGCTCACTTTGCACACTGTCCTTTGTGGCCTCATTATGCACCACTCTGGAGAACGGTCATCTACGGCAAAAGCCTCCATCATCTTTTGGGCCTACTTTATTCTGGCCATCGACCAGGGTTCAGTCTGTGCCTCCCCACCTACAAAAGTAAGAAAAAGTGTAAATTCATGGCACACACATAACCAATGCTTCTGACTGACCACATTAAACCCTGTCAGTCTGTAACCCCAATCATGAAGAGAAGATAACCTTGACAGGTTTCCCTTTGCGTTTTGACCCTGCTTCCTTCAGGTCAATGACCTATGCCCATGTTGCACTTCCCACCTCAACAAATTCACAGCAAAATGTCCCATCTTCAACCAGTGGAACATTCCAAAGGAACGACAAAGAGGAATTCCTTGGCCAAGTCCCAATCTATCCCCACCAAACCTATCTACCACACCTATACCTCCCCCACGAATCATTGAATTTATCCTGGCAGCCTCGCAAAGTTTGCAGTTAATCTATGCAGAGAGGATATCAAAGTGCTGTGCTTTGGAAGGCAGCCCCTTTGTATATAAAAACTTTGCAACCCCTAATGATCCCGAAAAGAGAAATGGACATCACCATGTCACCTAGTAACTGCAAGGCCAACTCTTTATCACTATGCCTAACTTCAAGCAATATTGATACGTAATACTTAATGTCTTTTAATGGCGGAGGGAAACTCCTGTGTATTGCAAATAAATTTAAACTGACATTCAATAATATACATGAATACATGCAATTGGATGAAGCCAATATGGGAAAGCAACACAACTTAAATAGAGACTTAATCTTATGCAGAGATTCACTAGTATTAACCTAATAGATTTTGTGCTAGCATTCCCTAGCAGCTGCATCCAATAACTTGCCAATAATTTGCTAGAAAACCCCTATTTTATGATAAATGGACCAGAATCTGGACAATCTGCCAAAATCTGTGCAGTAGAAGGGCATACCTCTCACACCTGAAATCTGAACAAGGCACAAATAATGGAGAGTAGAGGCTTAAGTAGGAACAGTTAAATATCGCACTTATTAACAAAAAAAATTCCATTTAGCCTAACCTCCATTTTATTTATCTTAACCCAATTCCCTTCTAACATATTAGAGCTATAAGCACAAGCTCCACATTTTTTCATCACCCACTGTTGTTGACCCCTCACATCAGATTCTAAAATACTTTTCAAAATTACGTCCTTTCCGATTTACTATTTTTGGTTTTTCACCAACCAAGGAAGAAATTTGTATATGTTAGAAGGGAATTGTGTTAAGATTAATAAAATGGAGGTTAGGTTAAATGTTTTTTTTTTTTGTTACACAGAGAGGGTGGTATATTGTGCACTATTCTCAGATTGTCATTGATTTCATATAGGTAAAACCTGAAGAAAATTTAGAAATAGAGAGCATGAACATCCTTGGGATATTTAAAAAAAAAAAAAAAGAGATGAATAGTATTGTTTGGAAAGACCTGGCCATTCTTTTACATTTATTATACTTGATGTCCTTGAATTAAATGAAAGAGTGGGCCGTGGTCACTTTTATTAGAAAGAAAGGAATTGTTATGGCAGATACATTTAAATGCAGCACAACAGCTTAAATTAATTAATTTCCATTTCTTGTCTTTTAAAGTTAAAGGCACTAGGGAGATAATGTATGTGTTTGGAAAAAATAATCTTGATTGGATATATTTATGCATATACAGTATAAGTACAATATACATTATACATCACACAAGTATGTGTGCATGTATATGCATATTTGTGTAAAAAAACATATTAGGTACATATTTAATTTTAAAATATGAGGATTTATTTTAATACATATTTTCAATGCATGTGTAGGTTATTTAAATTGTAAAGTTCATCATACATTCATTTTAATGGATGTATGTTGTTTTTTGAGTATGGGGCAATGTTTAATCCAGTGATTTTATGTAGATAATTGTATTTTATATTTGACTGGTTGAGCCAGGGGGTATGTAGGTTTTGAAATGTTTTTAATGGCTGCACTGTGCATTTGTACATATCTGATGAAGTCTCTGAATGAGCAGGGATAAAAGCTCTTATGTTATTTTTTGTTATTAAATACTTGTTCTCTACTTGTGGATTTATTTGTTTTGCCCACTATTTACTGGAAGACCTGATTTCTACTATTCAATTATACCAGCTACCTTGCTCGCTCTCTCACTTGATTAGGTGCCTTTAACTTCCATTTAAATGATTAACCCCAAGCCACCATATAAAGGTATATAATAAGACAAAGCAAGCTGCACTCACTTCCCTTTCTATAGCTCTAGTGTGCTTTTTTAAAATCCTCCATGACTCCCCACTGCCATAGAGTAAATGCACCTGACTCGATGTGTGCTGTGATGAAAGCAAAACCAGTCTGTGTCATCTTTGGTAAAAACTGCCAAGGACTCATATATATATATATATATATATATATATATATATATATATATACATATATATATATATATATATATATATATATATATATATATATATATATGTATATATATATATATATATATATATATATATATATATATATATATATATAAATATATGTGTATATATATATATAAACTACTACATTGCGGTGACTAACCATCTACACGCTATTGTATCACACACACACAGCACTCGGAATACATACCACATGGCCTGCAGCAGCATGCACAGTGAGGAACTACTCCCTACCTTAAAGGCCAACATGTAATTAAAAACAGTCTGAAACTATGAAGCGAAGTACGGACCAAGCACTAACTACACATGGAACAAAGACCCCAAAATGGAAACAACTGTAAGTTTAGCTCTTGCAACTTCAAAAGCTGCCAGAATAACACATTTTGCATTAGCGTGAATGTCCTGCAGGGTATTACTGTTAAAAAGTATAATGACTTGTCACTAACTTTCCATGCCTCCCCTAACAGACAGCCGCAGTTCCCCCAAGCAATCAGCATGCAAAGCTAACATCTACAACTGCCAACCGATCTGCATTATGACTCTGCAACCTGCTTGCCATGTACACCTTGGTGGTTGGCATAATGGTTAAGGTGTTACCTTACAGACACAAGGTGCAAGATTTGATTCTCATATGGGATAATGGGCTAGACTTAAAGTGGCCCACAAGGACAGTTAGCCTACTAGTAATCTATGAGATAGTAACATATGAGCTAACATGTCTCTCAGCCTCCTAGAGATGTAATCTGTGAAAAGCTGTAGAATTGAGAGGTATGCTGCAGCCTTAAGCCCCCATATGACTCCAGCCATCCTACCTCCCTCCTTCCTCCTACACTATGAGGTAAACATGCTGAGTTCCCTCCTGACCCTCATTGGTCTTGTTTATACTTATTGCCCATGCCTTGCTCTACAAGTTGTTATAATAACTTCCTAACACTGTAAAATGATTTTAAACTGCACTTGAACTATTGATCACACCAAGACACCTGCAGATTAGGTATCCACCATATGTTGCCAACAATTGTAATGGGGGAGGGCATTTTTTATTATATAATCAGTCACCTCCAACTGCTAACTAGTAGTAACCTAGACCTACCTGCACCAATGTACGTACAGGTTGTCTTGGACGCAAACCTGCCATCTATCAAGTTCACACCAAAATGTGATACCTTACCCAGTTACACTCTCACAAAACTTATTGTGCCCCTCCCTACACTTACCTCACTTCCTCCCAATCCTCCTACTTTCCTATTTAACCATTTCCTCCCCACAACTAGCCTCTTCCCTTACCCTCCTGAAACCCCTTACCCTCCTGAAACCCATCAATCTAAAGCTCATCTGAAGATGTCCCTGGACAAATTGGTCTGTTACCAAACCTCATTTATGCATGAAGAAAATGTGGAAGACATTCAACAGGCTAACCTTTGTTTCTTATCATATCAGAGTTGAAAGTTGCCAAAATTAGCTGCAAATCAAGAACCAAAGAATAACATTATGAAGCATATTATCGCCACACACTGTCTTATATATCCATAAAGAAATTATGTATTAAGAACATGCACACAAGGTAAGGTCAATAAATTTAATGAAACTATGTCATATTGTTTGATTTTGTGACTTTTTCTATTTCAGAGGAAATCAAATGCAGCCTAGTGAGTCAAGTTGCATCTAAGTACATATAGCCTTTTGGTTAGGAGATTAAACAAGCACGGATAGAAATGTTTTGGGTTTTGCATCATTACACATTAATCAAAATTGCTTTGATGATGATTCATATTCAATGCAAATCAAAAATCATTGAGAGTATTATAAAACTATAAATCGGTTAGTAAAGCCAGTGACTGGAATATCTGGACATGGTGACATGGGAGTGAGCATTTAATGAATGCTTGCACATCATGGAAACAGGCCAACAGTGTTTTATATCTAATCTTAGGTGGGTGTAGGATGAATGAACAAAGGAGCATAGGAAACACCATTTCTGCAAAGGTAAGTGTCACAGTCTTTCCCATTATCTATATGTGAAAGTGGAGACCCCTGCTGGGTCATAAATTGGGCATTGCACAGTGTTGTGAGGAAAATAGCATGATATCAAACACAGACAGGTCATTATGTGATAGTTCATTACCATCCAACTATTAACCTAATAAAAAGATCAGGTACAGAGGTGTGCACTGTGCTACCATCCAATAGGACTGTTTTAAGCATAGCCATGCATCCCAAATTACTGACATAATTACTGGTACTCTAGATGAATGTAAGCAGGGGTTTAGGAGATAAAAAAATATACAAGCAGGGGCTTTTAAGGTGAAACATTTATAAGTTGCCTATGTCTGTTAGAGACATAGCTGCCAAGATAGGGATGGATTTCCTCTTCCCCATCCAATTGTCTGAGTTATACTTGATTAGAATTAGGGAGTAGTTTTGCTTCACATAGATGTGGAACCTGTTCTAGAGAAGGGGTAGTCTCTTGGACACATACCTCTCTGTCCAGTTAGTCCTATTTATAACAAGACAAGGGTTACGTCTTTATATTGGGTAATTCTAGTGCTTTTTTTTTTTTTTTTTTGCAGATATGCAAGTGGTCGATCAAGGTGGAGCCCTGCAATGCCTTGTATACCAGGCCTAGATCTCCCCTTCACAGCCTGTAGGAGATAGACTAGAAGGATAGGGCTTTGAGGTGGTCTGCATATGATATGTTAACATATGCCCCATATTCTTTTAGTGAGGAACCTCTGTTTGACCTGCCTGGTCAGGTACATACTAAGAGGGGAATTATATTCATTGATATGTCTGACAAATGCTGAATACAATGGAACAATGACCTCCTTGAACTTTGATGCCATATCTTTCTTATACATTTATCAATATTTGATGTACAAAAGAAAAAAAATATCTAAAAATTATCAAATCATAAAGCATCAAAATTATGGTATATAGGCTCATTCTAAATTTCTGAGCTGAACAAAAATGTTTTTGAGTTGAAGACATGCTCCAATACACCAGGAAAGAAAATGTTTAAATTCATTCTAAAATGGATTTTTTCTGAATATTCTTTCTGAGCCATGTTTTAAAGTACATTCTTATTAACTACTTGTATCTGTTTTGTGAATTACATTTTTTTACCTACATCATTCTAAGAGGTATTGTAATCACTTAAGACTGTGTATGAGTAGAAAGCTGAAAATGTGCATTAGGCAGGTTCATTAAAATTTTGGCTTATTGTTGGGAAGACGTACATGCATAGTATAAGGTATGATTTTTTTCTATAGAACTTGGCATAAAATTGTCAATATTTGGAGACAACTAGATTGCTGAATTTGGTATTATGTCTGGAATTTTTGAGATCTTACCTCAGTTTATTTAGTATTATTCTCAGTGCAGCAACAATGTCTTTCAAGTCAACTGTTTAATTGTATATGTTTTCAGTGGAATTTTCCATATTTTTAAATATTTGTGAGTATGAGATTATTCCCTCTTACATTTACATGATGGGTGTCCATCAGTGTATAAAACATTTTGATAGCAGCATAAATTAATATCTGTAAGACATACACACCTTTCAGATTATATGAGAATATTTCTGCATAACACTGTGATCCATTTATACAATGATATTTCCTACTTCAAGAAGCTTTGAATATGAACTGCTTTTTATTGGAGGGGCACTTTCAGTTAAGGACATACAACCCTTCTGTGACTGGTTGCTTCTCACTTCCAGTGCAAACACATTTTGTACAAATCATGTATGTTACTGCAGAGCTAACTCTGAGCCGCATATTTTGCTGGGTTTTGTGTTATCTGGAAGATGAAAAAAAGAGGTCATGGGTGTTGTCCACACCTGTCCTGCCTTAGAGGTAAGTATCTTCTAGTTGCACAGCTGAATGGTAATAATGCTGCTACAGAAATCACTAGGGGCTAATGCTGTAGCTACATAACTAGGGTAGTAACATTCCCTACAGCCACCTTCCTTCTGCCACAGTCTACCTGTTAAACATGTTGATGGTTTATTTGTTTACTCTGCCTCAGTGTCACATTTCTCCAGTTGTGTTTTCTCAGTTCTGTATATCAGACAACCGTGACAGAAAGATATATGCATTCTGCAGTAATTTCATCATCTTCACCATGATGGAATGTATCAGAATGCATCTCTTGCTCTCTCTCTGACTCTAAATTGAAAAATAATCCATTACCATTAGTAAATTTTCCAACATACCAAATAACTTAGCACCTTTGTGACATCCAGCTATATCCCATGGGACTGTCAACAAATAAATGTGACATCCCTTACAATCCTGGGTCAGTAAGGAGGTTCAGTCCTCTTGTAAAAAGAAAACACAGGAACTGCTACCAACCAACTTGAACAAAAAAATACAGTTCCAAAGGAAGGTTCGAGTGTAGCAGTATAAAGTAACTAAAATTAGCTGTAAATAAACTGTAGATGAACACTAATAAGTGCCTTAAAAGTAAATTTATTTGAGCACACTTTCGTCTAAAGTAACAAGACTTCATCAGAAACATTTAAATGACAAAACCAGTAGTGCTTTTATATCTTACAACAGATTGAATAATTGCCTGTCAATGAAAATACTTCCCTCTCATTATTTAAAGAAACATTTCATGAACTGTGAACAGTAGGAATGTTTCTTTAAATAATGAGAGGGAAGTATTTTCATTGATTAGCAATTATTTAATCTGTTGTAAGATATAAAAGCACTACTGGTTTTGTCATTTAAATGTTTCTGATGAAGTCTTACTTTAGATGAAAGTGCGCTGAAATAAATTTACTTTTAAGGCACTAATTAGTGTTCATCTACATTTTATTTACAGCTAATTTTAGCTACTTTGTACTGCTACACTCGAGCATTCCTTTGGAACTGTATTTTTTTGTTCAAGGAGGTTCAGTCCTCACTACTGAATCCAATATGAGACTGTCACTTAAACAGAAGTAATATTTCACAATTTTCCCCTGAAAACGCAACAGGAACACATTCTATTTTCCTGGGACTAGACTATATACTTCTGTCCACCACAAAATGTATTTTCTTGTTACACACTGCAGAGCAAAGTGTCTCAGTTTAAACCTCAAATACATTCACACTCAACATAAATTTAAATCACACTTCCAGGAAAGCCTGACCCAGACATCCAGCTGTGTCCTTTCCCCAAAATAATACTGTAATACTGCCACCAATCAGAGTGTCTTCCTGCCCTTATAAAAGGGCGTCCAATTATGAAAATTAAATATCACAATTAATGATAGCTATGACCATAAGTGATCAGGCTTTCGAGGGGACATGGGTAGCATCAAACAGGTAGAAGTACTCTCTAATCTCTAAAGAAAAAAAATGATTTACAGCCACAATGTACAGTAATGAAAACATTTTTAATAATAAGTAAAAATGATTACAAGAATGTAAATCAATAGCTTTCAATAAACAACAGAATTAAATCACCAGAAATGTAAAATTAAACTGAAGTATAGGAGCTCATTATTATAGAAAAACTGTCTTAATAACTAAGCTTTCCTATTTTAACTAAGGAATACTGTCCCTGATATAATCTATCATATAATAACAAGGCCAGGACAAGCTTACAGTTTTTGTGAGTTTTCTTTTCTTGGTGTCCACTGACTGCACAGGACTTGACAAACTGCCATCTCAACTGTCCAGATTCAAAAGTATAACAGTCGGATGTTTGAAAAAAGTTATTTTTCTGTCAATCAACTGTTTAAGTAATCACTTAGCAACCAGGAATATTCTAATGACATCACTCACTATTCAGCTGATTCTCCACAGTTTGGACTATAGAATGTCCCATTCAAACATGCAGAGTTAGAAATGTATCAAAACACTGAAACATTCTCTAAACATTCTGTATATACAGGGAAATATTCAACATTTAAAAACTTATTTACATTTCATAATTACACATGCTGGCCTGCAATGCAAGTTAATCTGAAAATATACCCAAATCTCCTGCCAGACATGTTAACACAGATGACAAGTGTTGTCATTTTCTTTCCCCCTTATGACGCAAGCATGATTTTTAAGTGACCCTTGAAAACAGATGCTTGAGAAAAATGGTTCTGTCTGAGAATATCAACCCATTCCACTCTTGAGCAATCCATTTGCATTAGCATTATTAACCCCACAGCAGTGTTTTTCTCCTTCTGAGGAAAGTTGGCTGAGCACAGCCTCCACCCCATAATTTGAAGCATCTGCCTGTATAATAAATTCTTTATTGTAATCTGGTGTGACTAACACAGGGGGTCCTCCCAAAATCTCTTTTAATTTTTGTAATGTCTGTTCACAATCTGTGGTCCACTCTACCTTGTCCAGTTTATTCTTTATAGTTAGGTCCAAAAGGGGTGCAGCTATGGTACTGTAACTGGGGAGAAATTTCCTATTGTACCCCACTGTCCCTAAAATGCCCTCACTAGTTTCTTAGTAACAGGAGCTGGCCATGCTTGGATAGCTTCCACCTTGACAAGTTCTGGCCTAATGTTATCACTTCCCACTCTGTGTCCTAAGCAAGTAACCTCTGGCATACCCACTTGACACTTACTGGGTTTCCTGGTTAATCCTGCTCTACTTAATCTATCCATGATCTCCCTCACATGTTGGTCTGCAAATGCCCATAACATAGTTTTCAATGTAGAGTTTAACCTCTCCACAATACTATTAGTCTGTGGATAGTAGGGAGTGTTCTTTAAATGTTTCACCTCACAGCACTTCCACAGACAAGTCAGCAGGGCTGACATGAAGTTGGCACCTTCGTCAGTCAGTATTTGCCATGTAAAACCTCATCTGCTGAATATTCCTAGCAAAGCACTTGCCAATTTTTCTACATCAACATCACCTGCAAAAGGAATATTAGGAACTTCAGCTAGAAGTGGCAGATGGTAGGCTCTAGGCTCTACCAACTGCCGCACTACTTCACCTGCCAGCCCTCCCTTAGTAGTCCACTTTTTATACAACAAACCTTCCTTCTCTGCTTCAATATCCCCTTCCCAAGGAATAGTAGGGACTTTAACTAGAAGTGGTAGATGGCAGGTGCTAGGCTGTACCAACTGCCATACTACCTCACCTTCCAGCCTTCCCTTATGAATCCACTCTTTATACAAGAAACCCTTGTTCTCATATACAGACTCCTTTCTTCCTTGAGCCTCAGGTGCTTCCTTAGCAATCTCCCTTAAGCTCTGTACTGCAAGGTCCATAAGTTGAGCCTGTCTTAACTGTACATTTCCAACTCTGCCAAGCTCCCCTTCCACAGGAAGCCTAGTATCTTCCAACAGCTGTACCTCACTGTCAATCTGGGTATGATCACTCCCTTCCATCTTGCATTTACTGTGTTCAAGGGAACATCAGTACCTCCAAGCAGCTGTGGCTCACTTTCAGACTTACTGCTACAGGACAGCTTCTTCTCTGAAACAGCCACCACACTAGTCACAACTTCAGGTATGAGATCTGTCTGATTCTTTCCCAGGCTACCGGACCTACATGCCAGTCTCCCAACCTGACTATGTGTCAGTGCTGCACATAAGGCATTGCAGCATCACAGTCATTACATATCAGGACACATTTAGGAATATTCTCAAGCACAAGTTCCTCTTCCACAGGAAGCCTAGTAACTTCCAACAGCTGTGCTTCACTGTCACTCCAGGTACCACCAATCACCTCCATCCTCGCAGTCATCATGTTGAAGGGAGCATCAGTACCCAGCAGCAGCTGTGGTGCACAATCAGATTTACTGCTAGTAACTAGTGCCTTCTCTGAGAAAGCCACCACACCAGTCCCAGCTTCAGGTATGAGATCATTCTGGGTCTTTCCCAGACTATCAGACCTTCATGCATTTCTCCAAGCCTGACTACGTGTCACTGCATGTACACATGGTACTGCATCATCAAAGTCATTCCCTGTCAGGACATCTGCAGGAATATTCTCAAAGGCCCCTACTTGCTTGCTTCCTCTTCCACCCTCCAAATGAAGATGAACCCTAGTCCAAGGTATTCGGAAGGTGGTCCCTCCCAACGGTCTGACATGGGTTGACTGCCCAAGCAAATGCTGCTCTTTTCTAACCACTGCAGGCCTCACAGTGGTTATATCAGAAGCTGTGTCCCTCTTAGCAGTTACCTGTTTACCATCTACTAAGACTGGACATAAATTTTGGTGAGAATGTGTCACCCCTGTTGTTTCTAAACAACTTACCACTGGCAGTTTGTCATCATCCCTTGCTGGCTCCTTCACCTTTTGTTTCTCACTTTGCCTCAATAGACATTTGACTGCTATGTGGTCTCTCTGTTTATATTTGAAACATGTAATCCCTAACGGTGTACTTGGAATAGTAGTTTCTCCCATTACTGGCGTACTTTCTTGGAGTGGTTTAGACTTCCCCTATGGGTTCCCTTATAACCATGTACAGCACTGGGTATCCCTTTCTTATGCAGTGGTGCTCTCCTTGCCAAGTACAGATACCCCTTTTTCCCCAACTCCTTTGCAGAGTTGCACTCATGGTCTGCTAACCAAACTCTCATGTCATCAGGCAAAGTACTGAGGGCTTGTCCCCTCACCAAAAGGTCTGCCAGTCCCTCAAACATGGTGACATGACACCCACTCAACCATCTGTGAAAGTAAGTGCAAACGTCAGCAAAATAATCACGTGCACTTTCATCTGCCTTGCGTCTATGTTCATGAAACTTTTTTCTATAAGCTTCAGGTGTAAGTTTGAAACAGTCAAGCAAGCAACATTTCACTTTTTCATAATTCAAACAATCTACATCATTTAGCTTTGCTACAGCCTGAACAACTTTACCATGGAGTAAGGGAGTGAAGAACTGATGTCAAAGCTCACGGTCAGCATCATATTGTCTACATACCATCTCAAAAATATGAATAAAACTATCAAGGACATCCCTATCCCTGTACTGAGGAAAAGATTTACTGACCTTCTCAGCTTCTGAGGTCCAGTTATTCCCTTCCCCATTACCTCCATGACCCTCACAAAGGGTAAGAAGCTCCACTTCATACCGGCACTGTCTCTATTTTTCCTCGACTTCTAAATGTCTGGCCTCCAGTTCATTATGACACTGCTTCTCCCTTTCCTGAGCCTTTTGTCATTGTGCTTCCAGGCACAGTCTCTCTGCTGATTCCTGTTCAAGACATTTGGTTTCCAATTCATGTTGATGCTGTCTGTCCTCAGCCTCCAGATGTCACATTCTCTACCTTTCTTCAGCCTACAGTTCCAATCTCCTTAACTCTAGATGGATTCTCAGGTCCTCTGAAGAAAAGGTCAGCACATCACCAATGCCAAACTGGATATCCCCCAAATGGCTGGTCTAAGCTGTAGCTTCAAACAAGTCTAAAATCATTACTTTCTTGGTCAGGTTGGCATGCACCAATCCTCTGGCTTCACACTCCTTAGCCAACTGTATCTTTGTCAATTTGCTAAAATCTTCTGCTGACATCCTTGCCTGCTATCCCTGACTATCTAACTGTAAAAAATAAATAAAACTGTGGTGGATTGAAACATTGAATGTTTACCATGTGGCTGTCAAGAGTGCACACCTTGGGGTGTGGCTAGGATGTAGACTGGTTGGCAGCATCTTTTCTCAGCTCTGCACTCAAAAGATATTTCTGACAGGAATTTTTAAAAACAAGATATTGTAGACAAACCTATTTTGTTGAATTACTTCTACTAATATCACTAGAAGTCTACAGTGCAAAAAATTTGGCTTTAAACATTAATTTTCCTGTCAAAAACAAGAAGGAAGGTGTCTGAATCTACTGAAAATGAGCTTTTCTTAGCATACCACACAGGACCAGATGATGAAAAAAGGAGATACAGTCTTTATTAAATGCTATACAAGACTTGTCAGTGAAATTTGACAAAACAAATACCAAACTGGACACTTTTGAGGAGAGATCTACAAAACAAATACAGCAACTACAAGAAATAATGATGCAGCAGAAGTCTCAAATAGCTGGCATAGAGAGATCCTTAAATGATACTGAGGGCAGACTCTCAGAACAAGATCTTCAGCTACATTTTTTATCACAACAAAATGCTTCATTACAAAATAAAATAGAGGATCTAGAGAACAGGTCCAGACGAAATAACCTTCGCATCTATGGGCTACCACAGAAAACAGAGGGAGATAACATGGTGACTTTCCTTACTACCTGGTTACCAGAAGTTTTAAAATTGCCTGAAGCTCTTTCTTATGGAATTGAAAGAGCCCACAGATCCATAAGAGCTGCTTCATCAACCATCAAATCAAAAAATCACCCGAGATCAATAATAGTAAAGTTTTTTTCATCACAGGACAAGGAATTTATTTTAAAAACAGCATGGTCAACTTCTCCAGCTAAATACAAAGACAACATAATCAGATTTGATAATTATTATTCTGCTGGAGTTATAACTGCAAGAAAAGAATGTCTCCCTCTGATAAAGGAATTGAAAAAAAGACAACTTAAAGTCCACTTGCTGTTCCCTGCAAGAATAAAACTATTTTTTACTGAAGGTCCTAAAACTTTTGACACTCTGTAAGCAACAGTTTCTTATCTTTCAGCTAATACAACCTTGGATAATGTGGAAGAAATGGATTTCTCCCAATTTGGGGTTAAGCGTCACTTAGAAAAAAATGAATGGAGCACTGCTGACAAGAAGAAGAAGAAGAAACGATAAAAGACATATGAAAAACACAAACATTATTGTCTTCTATTTGCTCTGTAAGGCAAAAAAGTTCTTTGAAAGCATTCATGCTTTACACATGTGTCAGTCTTTGAAACAATATAAATACAAGATAAGCAGGACATTTTATAACTAAAGCAAACAACCCTAAAGAAAGCAAGGTAACATATCTTTCTCTATTACAGTGTAAATACTTACAGTCATGATTTTTCTAACTCTAAATGATGTTTAGATAGTTCATTTATAAATTACCTGCCTTTTACTGCTAGTATAGAATATGATGTATTTACACTGACATATTAATGTGGTGTGTTTAAATGAGCATGATTCCTTTTTATATTATTTACACTAAGCTGCATGAAATATCTAAACTGATGTATTTAATACACATAATAATATATAAAAACTGATAGTAATAACTGTCAAAAGGTGCCTTGAAAAGTAATTATCTATTCTTTGATGCTAAAAGTGCCTTTTTGACTAACAAACAACTGTTTGGCTTGTATATCTGCCCTTAATGTTAAAAAAACTAAGAGAAGTTTAATGAGCTGGTGTTCAGTTTAAAAAAAAAGCCCTAAAAACTTCACTTACTTTATTTTTGTCTTCCCGCCATGGTCACGAGCTGGGAACTCTTATTTTACCACCCCTGAATGAAGGTTCTTCAGTTAGAATCCATTACAGTGTGTTAAACCTTCTAACAGCACAAAATGAAAGTAAACAGTCATGAGTGATGTCAGCACTAAAACAAGACAGTATGGGTGTGGTGTCAGCTCCTAAGCTACTTAAAGTAACCAGTACACTATTTATGAGATGGCAAAGTGCTTTTACAGTTTTAACAAATATTAAAAGTACACTGAAGTACCTAATGAATTTAGAAGGTATCAACACATACATGACGTTTTATTATATTGTAATATTTGTTATTCATTTTGAATTGTACACATAAACAGCACACAAAGCTTAAAAAGAAATATATCACTTGGAAGAAACTGTATGAATAGTTAACACATACAGACTTTACTATAATCTTTTCTGATAAGATCACACACGTAAATTACTATAATTTAACTTAATTTTATAAGAAAACACACACGTAAATATTTACAGGTCTTTTCTTGGAAATGAAAAACCCTTTGCCTTTTTCCCTAGCAAGTTTCACAAACCCCAAAAAAAATGATACCTTACCCAGTTATACTCTCACAAAACATATTGTACCCCTCCCTACACTTACCTCACTTCCTCCTAATCCTCCTACTTTCCTATTTAACCCCCCAACTAGCCTCTTCCCTTACCCTCCTGAAACCCCTTACCCTCCTGAAACCCATTACTATTTCAATCTAAACCTCATCTGAAAATGTCTCTGGGCAAATTGGTTTGTTACCAAACCTCATTTATGCATGGAGAAAATGTGGAAGAGATTCAACAGGCTAACCTTTGTTTCATATCATATTAGAGTTGAAAGTTATCAAAATTAGCTACAAATCAAGAACAAAAGAATAACATTATGAAGCACATTATTGGCACGTACTGTGTTATATATCCATAAATAAATTATGTATTAAGAACGTGCACACAATGTAAGATCAGTAAATTTAACGAAACTATGTCAGATTCTTTGATTTTGTGACTTTTTCTATTTCAGAGGAAATCAAATGCAGCCTAGCAAGTCAAGTTGCATCTAAATGCATATAGCCTTTTGGTTAAGAGATTAAACAGGCACGGATAGAAATGTTTTTGGTTTTGCATCATTACACATCAATCAAAATTGCTTTGATGATGATTCAGATTCAATGCACATCAAAAAACCTTGAGAGTATTATAAAACTATGAATCGGTTAGTAAATCCAGTGACTGGAATGTCTGGACATGGTGACATGGAAGTGAGCATTTAATGAATGCTTGTACATCATGGAAACAGGGCAACAGTGTTTTATATCTAATCTTAGGTGAGTGTTGGATGAATGTACAAAGCAGCATAGAAAGCATCATTTTCTGCAAAGGTGAGGGTCACACTCTTCCCCATTATCTATATGGAAAAGTGGACACCCCTGTTGGGTCATAAATTGGGCACTGCACAGTGTTGTGAGGAAAATAGCATGATATCAACACAGACAGGTCATTATGTGATAGTTCATTTCCATCCAACTTTTAACCTAATACATGATCAGGTAATAAAAATAGTCTGAAACTACGATAGAACTGTTTTAAGCATAGGCATGCATCCCAAATCATTGACATGTTCTGGTACTCTAGGTGAATGTAAGCAGGGGCTTAGGAGATAAAAAAAATATACAAGCAGGGACTTTTAAGGTGAACCACGTATAAGTTGCCTATGTCTATTACAGACATAACTGCCAAGATAGGGATGGATTTCCTGTTCCCCATCCAATTGTCCAAGTTATACTTGATATGAATTAGGGAGAAGCTTTGCTTCACATAGATGTGGAGCCTGTTCCAGAGAAGGTGTAGTCTCTGGGACACATACCTCTCTGTCCAAACACAAATGCCAAGAGGTCCAGCAAGACAAACAACGTTCTCAGTAGAAAAAACACTTTAATGTGAGGAGCAAAGCTTTCGGATAAAATCCTTTATCAATACTGAAAATACAAATGCAAATGCAGAGTATAGGTCTAAAAAAGTCATATGACCGGCAGCCAAGAAGTCACATGACCCAATCATTAAAAGAAAACATGTAGAAATAAATAAATATGCAAAGCTAAAAAATGCAACAGCATAATGCATACATGAAAACAAAAAACATTTAAAAAAGGAAGAATGTATATTTTTAAAAAAAGGAAGAATGTATATTTTTAAAAAAAGCAAAGTTTTAACCTAAAAATCACATGTACAATCATATACATAAAGAGAAAATCTCATAATCTAGATCTACTCATTCTGACCAAAATAGGTTTAAGGCTGACAGTACTATTCAAACCAGGGGGTGAGTCACCCATCAATCTAATTATCCAGTTGTATTCTTTAATTTCTAATTTGTTATTGATATCACCACCTCTGGGTGAGGGTGAAACATGGTCTATAGCTTTAAATTTAAATACATGCTGTTCACCAAAACATAGCCTGTGTTTATATAAAGCATTAGTGTCCACACATCTTCGGATTACAGACTTGTGTTCTGTGATCCTATCTTTAGGTTTACGCGTGGTTACCCACATAGAAAGAGTTGCATAATACACAGGTAGCAAGGTAAACCACGTGGGTGGTGACACAAGTGGCAGTTACATTGAACCTAAACAGCCTCTTACTGACTGGGTGTTCAAAGATACCTAAATGTTCATCATCAATGTCATCACAGCACGAGCAGTTATAACATTTTCGTGTGCCCATAATGCTGGATGGATGTGTTGTGATATTTGTAGGAAAATCTTTGTAACAGAGGACACTCTTGAGGGTCCTCATGTTACGATATGCAAAGAATGGTTTGAATAGTACTGTCAGCCTTAAACCTATTATACATTCTTCCTTTTTTTAAAAATATACATTCTTCCTTTTTTAAATGTTTTTTGTTTTCATGTATGCATTATGCTGTTGCATTTTTTAGCTTTGCATATTTATTTATTTCTACATGTTTTCTTTTAATGATTGGGTCATGTGACTTCTTGGCTGCCGGTCATATGACTTTTTTAGACCTATATATACTCTGCATTTGCATTTGTATTTTCAGTATTGATAAAGGATTTTATCCGAAAGCTTTGCTCCTCACATTAAAGTGTTTTTTCTACACATACCTCTCTGACCAGTTAGTTCTATTTATAACAAGGCAAGGTTTAAGTCTTTGAATTCTGATGTTTTTTTTTTTTGCAGATATACAAAAGGTCAATCAAGGTGGAGTCCTGCAGTGTCTTGTATACCAAGCTTAGATCTCCTCTTCACAGCCTGTAGGAGATAGACTATAAGGATAAGGCTTTGAGGTGGTTTGCATATGACATGTTACTTATGCCCCATATTTCTTTAGTGAGGAACCTCTGTTTGATCTGCGTGGTCAGGTAAGAGGGGAATTATACTCAGTGATATGTCTGACGAATGCTGAATACAATGGAACAATGACCTCCTTGGACTTAGATTCAAAACCAAACAAACAAAAGCCTGTAATACACTTGCCGTTCACTGAAAAGTCCAAAGCAAACAAGCAAAAACAGCAAAGTTACATCCAAGTATTTTATTGCAGGATGCAGTAAAAAGTGCATTTCAAAAACAAAAAGTTTTTGGATTACTCCTTCTTCAGTGTGATAAAAAATACATTCAAACACATTGCTATTTAAATTAAAAACATTAACACATGATAACAAACCAGCCAACTGAATATCAGAACAATCATTAATTAAAGTCTCATTAATATAAAAACTTTCTTAAAGGAATAAAATACTCTTATAAAGAGGCTATAATAATAAAGCCTGTAGAAATTAATTTCTTAAGGTATAACTGCTTATGTTTTAAAATAGGTTTAACTGATATCATAGAATTGAAATCCGAAAGCTTTGTGTTTTTGAACTACACTTTTTACTGCATCCTGCAATAAAATACTTAGACATAACTTTGCCATTTTTGCTTGTCTCCTTGGACTTAGATGACATACCTTTCTTATACATTTATCAATATTTAATGTACAAAAGAAAAATTATCTAAATAATTACCGAATCATAAAGCATCAAAATGATGGTATACAGACTCATTTTAAATTTCTGAGCTGAACAACAATGCTTTTGAGTTGAAGACATGCTTCAATACACCAGGAAAGAAAATGTTTAAATTCATTCTAAAATGGATTTTTCTGAATATTCTTTCTGAGCCATGTTTTAAAGTACATGTTTATTAAGTTCTTGCATCTGTTTTGTGAATTGTATTTTTTTTACCTGCATCATTCAAAGAGTTGTTTTAATCACTTAAGGTTGTGTATGAGTGGAAAGCTGAAAATGTGCATTAG
This sequence comes from Protopterus annectens, assembly GCF_019279795.1. Lineage (NCBI taxonomy): Eukaryota > Metazoa > Chordata > Ceratodontiformes > Protopteridae > Protopterus > Protopterus annectens. The sequence goes on from NC_056747.1 coordinate 1,340,471,927, forward strand.
GCAGGTTTATTAAACATTTGGCTTATTGTTTGCAAGACGTACATGCACAGTATGTTATTATTTTTTTCTATAGAACTTGGCATAAAATTGTCAATATTTGGTGGCAACTAGGGTGCAGAATTTGGTATTATGTCTGAAATTTTTGGGAACTTACCTTTTTAGTATTATTCTCAGTGCAGCAGCAATGTCTTTAAAGTCAACTATTCAATTGTATATGTTTTCAGTGGTATTTTACATATTTCTAAATATGTGTGAGTCTGGGATTATTCCCTCTTACATTTACGTGATGGGTGCCCATTAGCTTTATTCAATGTA
>NC_056747.1:1340472741-1340494136 GCF_019279795.1 Protopterus annectens
TAAAAGACCACACTATTTTAGGTGTAAGTAATTCTTACTGTGGTCTTTTATTTCGGGTGATAACCTCCAGCAGATTAGTTTGATCTGATCTCACATTTATACTGTGTTGAACATTGTGCTCCCTGTTCGTGATGATGAGATCAAGTATGTTTTCTCCTCTTGGGGGATGACTAGTTGTTCCATGGCATTTGAGTTTATGAATTCCAGGAACTTTTGGGCTAGTGTTGGGCTTGAGTAGTGTTCCCAGTCTATATTAGTAATTGAAGTCACCTAGTATGATGGTGTTTGGTGATACATTTATCCCCTCTAGTGTTTTCAGGAAGGCCATGTGAGGTTCCTGAGTTTGTGAGGGTGGCCTGTAACATGCTACAATTTGTAGAGCAGTCTTGCCTATGGTTAATTGCACCTGGATGGTCTCCGATGCATCTTTGCTTACCAGTCTTGAGGTGTGGGTGTCTTTGATGAATATGGATACCCCACCTTTCTTGGTATTGTCCGATTTTGGAACGCATGATAAGAGGTAAAACCTGATAGTGCTGGGGTGCTCTCAGGAGCCTTGAACCTTCTTCTTTTTCCAACAGGAGACATCAAGCCACTACCAAAACGGTCCTTACCAGGAGTCGGACCTTTCTGGGTTCCCAATCTTCGGGGGAAGAGACCTAGAACCTTTATCTGACAATTTTAGTATTATTAATTTAACTGGGCATGTTTTTTCTAATGATGAGATTAATGTTTTAAAACTTGGGCTTAATTTTGTTCCACACTCTAGAGCCAATTACGTTAGGACAGTCATTGACATCAAGCAATACACTAGAAAGTTGAATTTGCACTATTTATTGCATAATGCATCTGTTTATAATCAAGTTTTTATTAAACCTTCGGTTTACTGTCCTAGGTTACAGCACACTATTAAGGTTTTTGAAGAGACTTGTATTCAAGATGTGGATTTTATGTTAAAAAACAGACCCAATTATTACAACAATTTATCCATCTCTGAGAGGAAAGCTCTTAAGAATTTACAATCTATGGCCAACAGATTCAGGTTCATGAAAAGTGACAAGGGTAGTAACATAGTTATTATGGAAAGTGACCTTTATGTTAAAGGAATCATGGACATACTTAACAATAAGGACGAGTATGAAATTGTTTCTCTTTTTGACATCCATCGGTGCCAACATTTAATACATTCACAATTGTATGAAGCTCTTATGGATGGTGAAATTAGCCATGATTTGTACGAGTTTTGTGTTGTAGACGAACCTAGAATTGGGGTCATTTTTGGGATACCCAAAACTCATAAGTCAGTTAACAATCCAGTCAGACATTGTCTTCATTCAATTACTGAGTTGGCTTTGTTCATTCTTTTTGGGACCTATTATAGCTAATGAACCTCATACATTGTATTCTTGGCATTTTTAAGTAACATCAACATTTTGCCTCAACACATGGTTTCTGTAAACATATCATGTTTACCATTGACTAGTTTCATTGTACACTTGTTTTCCCCCCCCCCCCCCCCCCCCCCCCCCCCCCCCCCCCCCTCTTTTTTTTTTTTTTTTTTTTTTTTTTTTTTTTTTTTTTTTTTTTTTTTTTCTTTTCCTTTTTTTCTTTTTTTTTTTTTTTTTTTTTTTTTTTTTTTTTTTTTTTTTCTTCTTTTTTTTTTTTTTGAAAAAGACTAATAGTCATTTTTCAAAAGAGCTCAATAATGGATTTGCACTATAGAGCGACATCCCAAACATGTCATGCCAAATTCCTAATTCAAGGCTAGGCCACATACCTCAGACAGAAGTCAAACTTCCTTTATGGAGAACATCGATGTCTGTGTGGTGACTGAAACCTTGTTCAAGGCTCCTGAGAGCACCCCATCACTTTCAGATTTTACCTAATGTCATGTGTACCGGCCTCAAAACCCGGACCGCACCACAAAAGGAGGGGGTGTATCCATATCCATCAAGGATACCCACACCTCCCGGTTTGTGTCAACACATGAAGCATCAGAGACCATCCAGGTGCAATTAACCATAGGCAAAACAGCCCTACAGTGTGTAGCATGTTACAGATCACCCTGTCAAACTCAGGAATCCCACACAGCCTTCATGAAGACACAGGAGAGTATAAATTTCTCTCCAAACACCATCATACTGGGTGACTTCAACTACCCAAACATAGACTGGGAACATTACTCAAACCACAATACCCTAGCTCTAAGGTTCCCATAGTTCATAAACTCTTTAGCTATGGAACAACTAGTCAACATTCCCACAAGAGGGGAAAATATACTACACCTGATCATCACAAACATGGGTACAAAGTGCTCACTACCGGAAGTATATCCCTCAATGTTGAGATCAGACCATAGACTAATCACACTGGAGATCCACATCCCTCCCCCACCCCAACAAAAAATATCACAGTGAAGAACTTCTGAAAAGCAAAATTCACACTTCTTAAGATAGGTATGGTACCCTTCAAGGCCCCTGAGCTAGTGGAAACCACAACTCACGCCACTGAATCCCTTACAAAAGCCTTCTACGAGCACCTCCAGGATTGCATGGATCAAGCAATCCCAAATAAAATCAAGACCATATCCACCAAAGGCAAGCGCCCAGTCTGGTGGACCTCAGCCATAAACAAAGTTCACAACGAGAGGAGAAAGCTACTACAGGATAGAACAAAACCACAAAAGGGAAGACATCCCTAATCAACAGTAGTAAAACACTACGATCACTCATAAAATCTTCCATGGCCAACTCTGAGAGAAAATTCGCCAAGGAACAGAAAAGACAATCACAAGGCCTTCGTAAGCTATGTCAGAAACCTGGGTGGAAACTCACAGATATGCTCAGAATTAGTACAAAATGATAAAATAATCACTGAAAGCACAGACATTGCCAACATACTGGCAGACAGGTTCAGTGCAAATTTCTCCCCTCCCTCTCCCCCAAAAGGAGAAATATCTATACCGTCAGAGTGTAGCCACCCAAACATCACAGATGCCCAAGTGAGAGCTGCTCTCTCTAAAGCTAGAAACACAGCATCAATGGGACCGGATGGTGTTCCTGGCTGTGTGCTACACAAATGCAATGAGGAACTAAACACGCACATAAGGCTGCTATCCAACCTCAGCCTTACCACAGGATATATACCCAAAGAGTGGCGTATGGCAACTGTGGTCCCACTCCACAAAGGTGGTGCCTCTACAGACCCTGTTAATCATCACCCCATAAGCTTAACAAGCCTGGTTTGCAAAGCTATGGAGAGGATCATAATGGAACTCATAAATAAAGACATTGGGGACCTACAGACGTTGGATCCTACCCAATCTGGCTTTGTAAAGGGCAGATTATGCCTCTTGAACTTGGGTGACTTTTTCAAGGCAGTCACCAAGGCCATTGATGAGGGTAAGGCAGTTATCACAGCATACCTTGACATTGCTAAAGCTTTTGACACAATACCCCACTCGGGTATCATAGAAAAGCTCACCAGATGAAATGTAAACCCATCGTATGTCACAAAATGGGTTGAAAACTGGATCAAGGACAGAAACCAAAGGGTCAGAGTTGCTGGTGCCATGTCAGACTCCAAGCCGGTCACAAGTGGTGTCCCACAGGGCTCAGTCCTGGGCCCCCTCTTGTTCGGCATCTATGTTTCAGAAGTACAGACAAACATAGGGGGATAGTAACATAGTTATTATGGAAGAGTGACGCTTTATGTTAAAGGAATCATGGACATACTTAACAATGGGACGAGTATGAAATTGTTTCTCTTTTTGACATCCATCCCGGTGTAACATTTTAATACATTCACAATTGTATGAAGCTCTTATGGATGGTGAAATTAGCCATGATTTGTACGAGTTTTGTGTTGTAGACGAACCTAGAATTGGGGTCATTTTTGGGATACCCAAAACTCATAAGTCAGTTAACAATCCACCGTTCAGACCCATCGTGTCCTCCCCTCATTCAATTACTGAGGGGTTGGCTTTGTTCATTGACGCTCTTTTGGGACCTATTATAGCTAATGAACCCTCATACATTCGTGATTCTTGGCATTTTTTAAGTAACATCAACACTTTTGCCTCAACACATGGTTTCGACCCCTGTAAACATATCATGTTTACCATTGACGTAGTTTCATTGTACACTTGTATTCCGCATGAAGAAGGGGTCGAGGCAGTTCGAAGTTTTTTGACCATTCATTATTCAGGTTTTACTAATAGTGCAATTTCCCTCATTTGTAGGTTTTTGGAGATCATTTTGGACAATAATTTTTTTCTTTTTGAACAAGTTTATTACAGACAAAAAAGAGGTGTCACTATGGGGTCTTCAGCAGCCCCTGCCTACGCTAATTTAGTTATGTTATGGTGGGAGCGTCAATTTTTTCCCTTTTTGACAAGCAAATATAACATCTCCTTTTATTGTCGTTTTGTTGACGACTTGTTTTTCATCATTGAAGGTGACATGTCAAAGGTTGAGTCATTCATTTCTGAGATTAATTCTTTTTCCAATTATTTGAAATTTGTTATTGGCAGTTGTGGAGTAAATGTTAATTTTTTGGATGTTTCCCTAAGATGGGATTTTGAAGAAGGGAGACTACATAGTCGCATTTTTCGGAAAAAGACGTTCAATAATGGGTATTTGCACTATAGGAGCGGACATCCCAAACATGTCATTGCCAACATTCCTAGGGGGCAGTTCATTAGGGCTAGCCACATGACCTCGAAAGAAATTGACTTGTTTCATGAATTTGATTTTATTATTTCTTTATTTCTTGACAGGGGTTATGAAAAATCAGTATTAATTCATACAGGAGCTGACATTTACAACAAACGGGTGGTTCAGTATCCACCTTTACTGAACCTGAGCTTGGACAATATTAATCTTAATGTTAATAAGGTCCATAGTAAACAACTAAATGTGAATTTGATCTGCTCCCTAGAAATGAATTCTGATTGCCAATGCATCCAGAGTATTATGGCAAGGAATTGGAGAGTTATTAAAGGGAATTCCGATATTTATGACATTTTAGGGGACAAGCCTTTATTTGTCCAAAGAAATAATTTTAAATTGAAAAGGATTCTGGAAAACCACAGTAGAGGCTTTCGCAACATTTTGACTGACAAGAAGGGAATGCACTGTTGCCACCAGTGCAACATGTGCAGGTTTATTTCATTGGGGCCTTACATTTCAGTTGCTTCTTTTGATAGGACTTTGTCAGTTCCTGGTTATGTTAACTGTTGCACCTCAGGTGTCATTTACATTGCCCTATGCTCTTCATGCACTGCATTTTACATTGGAATGACCACTAGACAGTTAAAAACACGTATTAGGGAACATTTGTACTGTATAAAAACTGGTGACGAAACTAATGCCCTATTTAAACATTCTACTGTTTGCCGGTCTTTCAATAAATTTTTGTTTTCAGTTCTTGAGGTTTGCCATAAGGACATGAGGGACGGGGATTTCAAGAATTACCTGCTACAAAGAGAGACTTATTGGCAAATTAAATTAAAATCTGACTGTTCTCCTGGTCTTAATGAAGCAGTTAATGTAAAATGTTTTTTTAAAGTATCGTAAACTTAAGATGAACAAAAACAATGACATGGTTTGTCTTCACCTTGTTTGAAAATTGAATTTGTCTCTTTAAGGTCAGAAACCTGGGTGGAAACCTCACAGATATGCTCAGAATTAGTACAAAATGATAAAATAATCACTGAAAGCACAGACATTGCCAACATACTGGCAGACAGGTTCAGTGCAAATTTCTCCTCTCCCCCAAAAGGAGAAATATCTATACCGCCAGAGTGTAGCCACCCAAACATCACAGATGCCCAAGTGAGAGCTGCTCTCTAAAGCTAGAAACACAGCATCAATGGGACCGGATGGTGTTCCTGGCTGTGTGCTACACAAATGCAATGAGGAACTAAACGCACATAAGTGCTGCTATCCAACCTCAGCCTTACCACAGGGATATACCCAAAGATATGTGTGATGGCAACTGTGGTCCCGGTGGTGCCTCTACAGACCCTGTTAATCATCACCCCATAAGCCAAGCCTGGTTTGCAAAGCTATGGAGAGGATCATAATGGAACTCATAAATAAAGACATTGGGACTACAGACGTTGGATCCTACCCAATCTGGCTTTGTAAAGGGCAGATTATGCCTCTTGAACTTGGGTGACTTTTTCAAGGCAGTCACCAAGGCCATTGATGAGGGTAAGGCAGTTATCACAGCATACCTTGACATTGCTAAAGCTTTTGACACAATACCCCACTCGGGTATCATAGAAAAGCTCACCAGATGAAATGTAAACCCATCGTATGTCACAAAATGGGTTGAAAACTGGATCAAGGACAGAAACCAAAGGGTCAGAGTTGCTGGTGCCATGTCAGACTCCAAGCCGGTCACAAGTGGTGTCCCAATTCTTGGGGTCCTGGGCCCCCTCTTGTTCGGCATCTATGTTTCAGAAGTACAGACAAACATAGGGGATGTGGGATGACACAGTTTGCAGATGACTGCAAACTGGGCACCATAGTCCAGAATCCATCAGACACAGATATCCTCCAAAGAGGTCTCATAGAAACGGATAACTGCTGCCAGAGACATGGCCTGAATCTGAAAGCAAACACGTGTGTAGTCATACCCTTTTAGAAAAACAAGGTAACCCCTAATTATCACATAGGTGGCAATCCATTAAGCATGGAAGTGGTTATCAGGGACCTAGGGACACAAGTAGACAGTAACCTCTCTTTCAACACTCATGTTGGCAAAGTAGTTATGAAACCCTTCCACATTGCCCACCTGACCATGAAGGGATTCACATCCAGATCAAGGGAGGTCATTGTTCCCCTGTACTCTTCACTTATTCGACCAATGATTGAATACAATGCCCCATTCATAATGTATCTTACCTGACACCTGCAGCAATTGGAACGATCCCAAAGATTCCTCACCAAAAGGATAAAGGTGCTCCAAAAAATGTCATATGCTGCCCGACTGAAGAAACTAAAGTTGTATTCAGTTGCATACCATCTGCTCAGAGGTGATCTGTGCCTGACATACAAAGCCATGTCCAACCTGGAATTAATGGACATGCTCCACCTCAAAATATACAAATCCACTACATCCACAAGAGCAGGGGACTTAAACCTCTACATGGATATAAATAGGATGTGCTGGAGGGACAGATTCATCACCCAGACACTCGAACAAAATCCCATCCATGTGAGGCAGAGCACCTCACTGGCTCTATTCAAGAGAAATCTTGACCAGTGGATGGGAGATTGTTGGTTTACCCCAGGGATCATGTCTGTGTCACTGCTAGATAGAGTCCCAGCAAACTAACTAATGGTTATAGTATCCCTCAACCTAAGGGGTGGTGAAAGCCACGCACACTCAGGCTATGCTTAGAAATATCCTAGGGCAGATAGCCTAGTATGAACCTATGCACCTATGAACCTATGAGGGTCATGAAACCCAGCATTGACATACATAGGTCAAGCTGTACAGGAAGATACATATCACAGAAGACACACCCATGCATGATTGTAGTCCCAGTACAGGTTAATTGTAGAGTTAGACAGTGATTCCCCTCAAGGGAACCTCTGATGAGTGGATGGCAGATGTGTATGTTTACCCTGATATCACTGTTACGTCACGGGTGGATGGAGGCACAGTATACTGGCCATGACATATGTCATGGCTAACACCTATGATGTGTGTGGAAGGATAAACACACTCTCTGACTATCATCAGAAATGGCCAAGGGCACATCACTACTGTTTGCCAATGTACACCCATGTTGTGCAATACAGTACCACTGCTGGACAAGCCTGTTGTAAGTAGTCGATATCTGAACATAATGCAACATGGTCTGATGTGCACAACTGCACCCTAACCAGGCTTTTCTGCTCACTAGGGAAACGTAAGGAAGTGATAGGACAACAGCCAAGGACACTGTCCACCACAGTGAAACTACTGCACCAGTACAGTATACAGTACTACAGTGTTATGTCACTGTGAACGGATGTTGAAATCTGAATGCAAAGTATCCCATGCAAACCCTGCAAGCACAGTATAATCCCTGTGTTGTTGACACACAAAGCAGGTGGACAGTAATTACACAACATGACACACAACCATATATGGGAGATAACTGTTGAGTTTCACACTCATCCACAAATGTGATGGGCTGCAGAGTTCAACATATGGAATGCTCACAGTGGGCATGCTCGCACACTTTGTTAAATGAGACATACATCAGACAACCTGCCATGGTATGCCTGAACTGGGCATGCTCACACACTTAGTCCAAATATCAGTTTTGTATGTGGCCACACTTATTTGGCATTTGTATGTGTTAGTCCAGGACAGTACAACAGCATAGCAATCTGCCCAGTCCTCACAGTTAAATGACCACAGAAACATATGTAATGTACTGGATCCACCACATATGCAAACATCGACCACATCTATGTGTGTGTGGGAAATACCCCTATTAGCAACTGTGAAAATATACTACAGGATGCAGATTCCCCTGTCTAAACACTGATAATGTCAGCACTCTATAAGTATATTACTTGAAGTAAAGTCCCCCAGTAATCCGTATCGCATGCTCTCTTAATGCGTCTGTGTCTAGTGTCATAACATAGTTAGATAGGGGTTTGAATCCTGCAAATGGAATGTATGCGTGTTAGTGTGAGTGGGGTTTGTGTGTGTGCAGACTGCTGTGCGGGAAAAGTGCATTTTGCCAACTGGGAGAACACACTACAGGGTGCACATCCCTCTTCCTAAACACAGATGATGTCAGCACCCTCTAAGTACAGCATTAGAAAGGATCCCTCCCAATAATGCAAATAGCGCGCTCTGCTAATGCATCTGTCTTTAGTGTCATAACATAGTTAGGTAGAGATTTGAATCTTGCAAATGGAATGTATGTGTGTGAGTGGGGTTTGTGTGTATGCAGAATGCTGTGAGGGAAAAGTGCCTTTTGCCAACTGGGAGAACACACTACAGGGTGCACATCCCTCTTCCTAAACACAGATGATGTCAGCACCCTCTAAGTACAGCATTAGAAAGAATTCCTCCCAGTAATGCAACTAGCGCGCTCCGCTAATTCGTCAGTCTCTAGTGTCATAGCATAGTTAAGTAGGGGTTTGAATTCTGCAAATGGAATGTGTTAGTGTGAGTGGGGTGTGTGTGTATGCAGAATGCTGTGAGGGAAAAGTGCCTTTTGCCAGCTGGAAGAACACACTACAGGGTGCACATCCCTCTTCCTAAACACAGATGATGTCAGCACCCTCTAAGTACAGCATTAGAAAGGACTCCTCCCAGTAATACAAACCGCGCGCTCTGCTAATGCGTCCGTCTCTAATGTCATAACATAATTAGGTAGGGGTTTGAATCCTGCAAATGGAATGTATGTGTGTTAGCGTGAGTGGGGTTTGTGTGTGTGCAGAATGCTGTGAAAAAAAGTGCCTTTTGCCAACTGGAAGAACACACTACAGGGTGCACATCCCTCTTCCTAAACACAGATGATGTCAGCACCCTCTAAGTACAGCATTAGAAAAGATTCATCCCAATAATGCAAATAGCACGCTCTGCTAATGCATTTGTTTCTAGTGTCATAACATAATTAGGTAGGGGGTTGAATCCTACAAATGGTAAATATGTGTGCTTGTGTGAGTGGGGTTAGTTTGTGTGCAGAATGCTGTGGGTAAGATGTGCCTTTTGCCAACTGGGGCTACACACTACAGGGTGCACATTTCCCTTTACAAACACTGATGTTGACAGCACCCTATACAAACAACATGACAACAGACAACTGCCAGTACTCAGTATAGTGCTACATGCTACTGTAACACGCACATGTTCCGGAACATACCTAGATAGTGTTTTGAAACCTGCATGTGGCAAGTGTGTGGATGTGGGATGTTTCTGTGTGTGCATTTCCATATGGAAAACATGTTGGATGTGGCAATCAGGGAACCACAGTACCTGATGCACATTACACTTTAAAACTACTGAGGTTGCCTGCACCCTATGAGTACAGGTAGAGAAAAGGAACTATGTAGTAATCCAAATCGTGCACTTTGCAAATGTGTACCTGTCATGTGTCGAGAGCTACTTATGTAGGGTAATAAATCATGGAAATGGCAGGTGAGCGTGTGCATGTGTAGGGCTAACAGGGTGGGTGTAAATGCATGTGTGACAGAGCAGATACATATAGCTGAATCTACAATACAGCACATGATGCACATTACCATAGTCAATACTAGCATGTGATGGTGTGCAGCTGGTACACTTTGGTAAGTAGTATGGGTGCAGATAACAATTCAGGACATTCATACAGTTACTGCAGCAGGAATGCTGGGATATACACACAATCATAATGGCACACTGAACAGTTACCAACATGTTACTACTTATACACATCTATGTAGTCACCCTGTGCATCAGCAACGTGTTTACCTTTTCCTGCACTGATGTTGTAGTATGCAGGAGGTGGCACAGTGTCATCATATGCACAGGGTGTGGGTTAGGTATGCCCAAGCCAGCCACTGGTACCACCAATTGACATGTGTGTGTGTGTATGTGTGTTCGTGAGTGGCAGCAGTACAGGGTGGACCAGTGTTGGTGCAGTGTGTGTGTGTATGTGTTTGCCCTAGGTGTTAAATTTCTGCATGTGTGTAAGCATGCATACAGTTCCACATCATGGCTGCCATGTACAGGGTTTTGTTGGGAGCCACAGACTGCACCTGTCAGGTCATCCAGATCAGTGTCTGTGGGCACGGACACGGTACCTGTTCCTGGCAGGGGTGCTACGGACCGTATCCGGTACTAATCCAGACTGGGTACTCTCATCGGAAGCGGGTGTGTGTTGACTGGACACAGTTCCCTGTTGGGACTGTCCAGAGCCACGTGCACGTGGTCTCCTGGGGCGTCCTGATGACAGCACTGACCCAGCATTGCTGGGGCTGCTGCTGGCACTTGGGGTGCGTGCATGGGCCTGTTGTCATCCACGCCAACTGCCAGCTGGTGCTGTTGCCGGCATACGGCCACGTCGACGCCGCAAACGCCCACCATCGCCTTGGCCCATGGACATCTGGTTGTGGAGCAGCTGTTGTATGTCCCCACAATGTCTGTCAATGACATCGGTGAAATTACGAATAGCATTTGCAATGTCACGCATGCCGTCTGTCATGGCTGTGCAACATGCTCTCAGCTCCCTCAGACCCTGTCTGGTGTACCTTTCCATACGCGCCTGTGCCTGCATAACAGTTCAAAACATAGCGAAGGATGACATACCTCCTTGGGCACATCAGCCAGAGGCAGTACAGCCACAGATGCCCCCACGAGAACCCATGGGCGACTGTCTGCATGGTACCATCGGAGGACCCTGCTCATGGCTGCTTTGTCGGGATGCATGTGCCACAGGTACCACATTACCCTGATCTATGCCCAATGCATACTGTCCATCACCTAGGGACTGTACTGGCAGGATGACTGTGCGCATTGAAGGGGTTGACAGCTGTGTACTGTCAATTGGCTGACCAATGGCGGACCCAGACACACCTTCCTGCACCATTACACAAAATTCCTCATCATCAGTACCTGGGGCACAAGATTCAGGTTCCCTGCTGCAGGTCACCAGAGCAGCACCAGAACCTGCGGGAGGAAAACAGGAAACACAAATTACAGTCTCAAGACATATTTTCCAGTGATGCACTTCAATACAAATGCACACATTCAGAAATGGACACATGCACACATGGACACACACACATGCACACATGCACATGTGGACACCTGCAGACAGGCACACATGCACACAGGCACATCTGCACACATGCACACCCCACAGTACACACACAGATCAGTACTGAGTTACACTACTCTTAATAGCATTATCAGGACTATTATAGGTATTGATAAACACACTCACCAGCATGTATACTACTGAGTTACACTACTCTTACTAGTATTATCAGGAGTATTATAGGTATTGATAAACACACTCACCAGCATGTATGGCCTGCCTCGGTGGAAGCCGGGAGGGACCTGAAAATATGAAGAGAGCAATGTCAGTGGGCACACTTGTGCCATTGTTTTTGTATATGATGCAGTACAGTAGTACACCAGTTGCCTTATACACAACAGCTGCTCATAATGCCAGTATCACACATGCACAATTACATATCATGATGACAGATGCATACCACTAACACACCTTATGCATGCATGAAGTAACAGTGTACAGAACAGTCAGGTGTACATATGGCATCTTACCTGCACGCTCGGTGTCTTGCTGCTGTGTGGATCCAACCTCCATCATGATGCAAGTATGGTGCTGTTGTTGTTCCGGGGCTGGATCCACAACACTTAGCAGTAGCCCCTCCAGTCTGGTGAGGGGGGATGTGCGGCCACCCCCCGACCTGTGGCAACCTGTTGCCTGAGGATATCTGCAGCACGCTGGTGGACATTTCTGATCAAATCACTGCAGTGATGTCTCACCTGCTCATATGTCCTATCATGCATGCCAATATCATTTACCCTGCTGACAAGGTTTTGCCACAGTGCAGAACTCTCCTGCTGATTCTGGATGGTGCGTGAAAACAGGATGTCATAGTCATGCACCAGGCTCTGGTGGATCACTTCGTCATCTGCAGCAGAGTATGCAGGATTCCTTTTTGGAGCCATATCTCCCTGGAAAAGTACACAAACAGGATATCAGCAGAGTATGTCAGCAATATATGGTACACATACTATACATGAAGTATTAAATTGTATTTATTACTGCTTGGTTGTAACTTGATTAAAGTGTAGCTATCATTCTGAGTCTTTTGGATTAAGCACTTGGGCTTCAGACCAGTTGTTTTACATTAGGAAGGTTTGTGGCAAGCACTGTGGTGGCAGGACAGGTAGCTTTCATCCTTCTAAGTTGGGAACTGCTGATTGCGAGCCCAGTGTCCAAGTGTATTAGTTCTGGTTTAAGCACTTGGGCTTCAGGCCAGTTATTTTACATTAAGAAGGTTCGTGGTCTGCACTCTTGTGGGAGAAGAGGCTGGACTCTGCCCTTCTGAGCTGGGAATTTCTGGTTAAAGGTTTATAGTGCCTGAATATTTGAACTGTATCTTACTGACATTGGTACACCTTGTTTGTAGCATAGACTAGATCCAGGCTGGCTGAATCTAGCTTTGTTTATATGCTTGTTGTTTGTTTGCTTGTTATTTCCCTGGAACGCTAATTCCACCTAATACGTGGCTTCTCAGCGCTTCTGTGGATCACTAGTGATATCTGCATTGCTTACTGTACTTATTTCCTTGTTTCACTTGAAAGAAAGTTACTGTTTGTCGTTTTTGCATTTAGTTAATTGTAACACATTGCACTTAAGTTACCTGGCACTTGCTCACTAAAGCAATTATATAAGTCAGCACTAAAAATTAAAAGCACTACACCCTCAATCCCCACTGGCCCTTGTTTTCAATTATTACGGAATTCCCAATATTATTCTAGCATGTCCAAAGGTCTGTTGTCAATCTCCTCTCCGGTCCAGCTGGTGAATCTGGGAATCTTGAGGCAATGTTATAACTGCCTCATGTACACAGACAAACCCCTCCTCCTCGCAACAAATTCCAACACATGTGGGAGACGCAACCATATAGCCAAACTGGAGGCTAAGCTCTCTCAACTCAGTACTGGCATAACCAGTCAGGAGGAGAAGGAAACCACACTCACTACAATTCCAGTTTCACATAGACCTACCACAACAGCAAACCAAACACATAATCACACAAAAACATACTCAGAGGCTCTAAATAAAGATCTGACTAAGCAGCAGAGACCTCCAAAGCAGACACCCAAGCAACCGCTACCCCAAAACAAAACACGTGCAACACATATCTCACAAAGCCAGTGTGCCGAACACTCACAGCCCTTAAGACTAAACAACACACCTGATAGACTTGTAACAGGTGACTCTATCATCAGGCACACTGACGTCCCGCTCACCAGGCTGAACAAGGAGAGGGTCACAGTGAGCAGCCTGTCGGGCGCTAGGATCTGCCACATAACACAAGCACTCAAGTCAGTCCAAGGCAAGTACAAATATGACTCAGTCATTGTCCATGCTGGTGTGAATGACCTGAGACACACCTCCCTGGACTACATGAAAAGAGACATAAAGGAGCTCTCTGAGCATGTAGCCCAAGCTGGTATGACCCTGACCTTGAGTAGCGTCTTACCCTCACCAAGAATGATGCCACAATATGAAGACAGGATGATCAATTTCAACAATTGGCTTAAGTACTGGTGTCATTCAAAGGGGATCCAATGCCTGTCAGCTTGGGATGATATGCTCGACAAGCCATGATGCTTCGCTAGGGATGGCTTGCACCTGTCACCCCTGAGCTTTTGGATATTGGCAAAGGCTCTTGCTACCCCCATAGTGCCTTTTTTAGGCAAGTCTCATAAGACAAGTCCACCTCCATAGGTATCACAAGGGATAAGAAAATAACAGTAATGCTACTCAATGCCAGAAGTCTAAACCTCAAGATGCACACACTCAAAACTCTCCTTAGCATGGAGGACATTGATATCTGTGCAGTAACAGAAACCTGGTTCAGGGCTCCCAAGAGCACCCCAGCACTACCAGGTTATACTTCATACCATGCTTTTCGGCCCCAAAACTTGGACCAAACCACAAAAGGAGGGGGAGTATTGATATTCATAAAAGATACCCACACCTCCAGGTTGGTGGCAAAGCACGAAGCATCAGAGACTATCCATGTGCAACTAACAGTGGGTAAAACTGCCTTCCAGTTTATAGCCTGCTATAGACCACCCTCCCAAACCCAGGAAACCCACTCAGCCTTCCTGAGAACACTGGAAAATATGAATGTCTCTCCAAACACCATTATATTGGCCAACTTCAACTACCCAAACATAGACTGGGAGCATTACTCTAGCTCCAACACCCTAACCCAAAGGTTCCTAGAATTTATAGACTCAAATGCTATGGCACAACTTGTTACCAGTCCCACAAGAGGGGAAAACATACTGGACCTGATCATTACCAACATGGGGACTCTATGCTCCAGACCAGAAGTGTACCTCTCACTGGTAAGATCAGACCATAAACTAATCTCACTGGATATTCACATCCCGACCCCACTCCCTGCCCAGAAAACCACAGTGAAAAACTTATCTAAAGCAAATTTCACACTCCTTAAAACCAAAGTGGAATCCTTAAAAGCACCCGGGCCTGTGGAAAATACGGCCCAGACCGCAGAATCCTTTATAAATGCATTCTATGAACACCTTCAGGAATGCATGGATCATGCGATCCCAAATAAAACCAAGACCCAATCCTCCAAAGGCAGACGTCCTGTCTGGTGGAGGCCAGCCAGAAACAAAATATACAATAGAAGGAGGAAGCTACTAAATGATAGAGCAAAATCCAAAAAAGGGAAGGCATCACTGATCAGTATTAGCAAAAAACTACGTGCACTCATAAAATTGTCTAAGGCCAGCTTCCAGAGAAAAATTGCACAGGACACTAAGGATAATCACAAGGCTTTCTTTAGTTATGTGAGGAACCTGGGTGGTAATTCCCAGATATGCTCAGAATTAGTCCATAATGACAACAAATACACTGAACCCACAGACATTGTCAACATCCTAGTTGACAGGTTCAGTGCAAAATTCTCCCCCCTACCCACCAAAAGGGCAAATATCTATCCCAACAGAGTGCTGCCCCCCTGACATCTCAGATGCTCAGGTAAGAGCCGCCCTCTCCAAAGCAAAAAGCACAGCATCAATCGGACCAGACGGTGTCCCGGGATGCATCATACATGAACTCCAAGAAGAGCTAAACCCAAATATAAAACTACTGTTCATTCTCAGCCTTACTACAGGATATGTGCCCACAGAGTGGCGCACAGCAACAGTGGTCCCTCTCCATAAAGGTGGTGCCTCAACGAATCCTGGAAACTATCACCCCATAAGCCTGACTAGCTTGGTCTGCAAAGCTAAGGAAAGGATCAGCATGGACCTCATAAATAAAGATATTGGGGACCTACAGAAACTGGATCCTACCCAGTTTGGTTTTGTTAAGGGCAGATCCTGCCTCTTAAACCTGGTTGATGTTTTTGAAACAGTCACCAAGGCCATTGACAAGGGGAAGGTGGTCCACACAGCCTACCTGAACCTCGCAAAAGCCTTCGATACAATACCCCACTCAGGCATTATAGATAAGCTCACCAGCTTAAATATAAACCCCTATGTCACTAGATGGATTGCAAACTGGCTCAGGGACAGAACCCACATTGTTAGAATTGCTGGAGCCATGTCAGACTCCAAACCAGTTACATGTGGTGTCCCACAAGGCTCAGTCCTGGGACCTCTCTTGTTTGGTATATATTTCTCGGAGGTACAGGCCAACATGGAAGGACTGTGGCTGACCAAGTTCGCAGATGACTGCAAACTAGCCACCATAATCGACTCTCCAGCCAACACAAGCATGCTGCAAAAGGGCCTCATAGAAACAGACAACTGGTGTCAGACCATGGCCTCAAGCTGAATGCCAAAATGGGTATAGTCATCCCCTTTGGCAAAAACAAAGTGCCCACAAAGTACCACATAGGTGGTAATCCATTAAGTACAGAAGAAGTAATTAGGGACCTGGGGACCCAAGTTGATAGCTATCTCTCATTTGACAACCACGTGGCCAAAGTGGTTAGAAAAACATTTTATATAGCCCACCTAATCATGAAGGGATTCACATCTAGATCAGGAGAGGTCATCATGCCTCTTTACTCATCCCTCATCAGGCCTATAATTGAGTACAATGTCCCTTTTGGGATGTACCTAACCAGACACTTGCAGCAACTGAAAAGATCCCAAAAGTACCTCGCCAAGCAGATCAAAGGGCTCAAACAGATGCCATATGCTGCCCAGTTAAAGAAACTCCAGCTCTACTCAGTGGCATACCGCCTGTTCAGAGGTGATCTGTGCCTGACGTATAAAGCCATGTCCAACCTGTAATTAATGGACATGCTGCACCTCAGAAAATCCAAATCCCATCAAGCCACGCACTCAAGTGACTTGGACCTCAGCACTGAAATAAATAGGACATGCTTGAGGGACAGATTCATAACCCAGAGGCTCCCTTCACTGTGGAATAAAAACCCAGTCCAGGTTAGGCAGAGTCCCTCATTGACTCTCTTCAAGAGGAATCTTGATGAGTGGATGGGAGATTGTAGGTTTACCCCGGGTATCACTTCTGTCACTGTTAGACAGAGGCACAGTATAGTAACCTCGAAAAAAGGCATAGCAAAATAAATTTAAAATGGGTGGCAAAAGCCAAACACATTCTGGCTATGCTTATAAATGCCCTAGGGCAGATAGCCTAGTATGAACCTATGAACCTATGAACCTATGTGTACTGCTATACTACTTCTCCCATATGTTGCATGTGTGTGTGTTGTGGGGGATGCGCAGGTAATGGCCAGATATTACTGCACAGCCAACACTTCTGAAACACTCTGGGTGTTCATCCCAATGTACTGTATGTGTGTTGCCATCCACCACTGTGATGTGGACACACATTACTCAGCCTGGATATACATATCCCAACTACACCAGCAGCACAGTACACTACCTTGATATGTATGTAATTAGACAGTTATTCACTTGTTAGGACTGTGATGCTATCCATGCAGCCCACTGGGCCAGTGGAAGCCACAACCCACACTGCTGGCCCCTTTGCGAATGCTTACCACAGACATCCCACAGAGTGCATGGAATGTGCACACACATATCTAACCCAGACCATATGCACACCAGTTATGCATCCTGTCCAGTGGACTACAGCTACAGGCACATTGTATAACAATAGCAGGAGGCTACTGCAGCACAAAGCAGATTCACATAAAGGGAAGGCATCTGTGTTCAGCACTGGTAATATGCTACAGTCTGTCATAACATTGGACTCTGTCTACTCTGGGGTGAGAATGGACACACAGACTATAGATAACCACAAGGCCTTCATCAGTTATGTTACACATATGGACCAAATGCCTCTGATATGCTCTGTGCTAATAAACACATACTTAACATTCACCAAACGCAGAGATATTGGCAGCATTGTTGCAGACAGTTTAGGTGCAGGTATTCCCCCCCCCCATTCTCCCACACAAGTGGAATTAGTTATCACAGATGAATGTAACCTACCTGTCATCTCACATGTCCAGGTGATGGCCACCCTCGACATTGCAGAACACACAGCATCACTGTGACAAAATGGTATCCCTGGATGTGTGATATGTTCACCCCTAGAGGACATAGCACCACATTAAAGAGTGATATTTAACCCTGACCGTACTACAGGATATGTACCTGAACAGTGCCATACATACACAGTGGTCCCACACCACTGAGGAGGAACCTCTACTGACCCTGGGAACTACTGCATCATATGCATAACTGGCCTGGTCTGATAAGCTATGGAATTTCTAAGTATGGAAGACATGTACAGCAATATTGGGTACCTGCAGACACTTGTTCACGGACATTTTGCTTTTGTGATGGGCTGATCCTGACTTTTGAACATGGTTGACCTTTCACAACAGTCACTACAGCCATTGATGAGGGTAACTCACACACTACTTATGCTAGGATCATGGACTAACACAGACTTACATATGATGTATACTCATCCCCTTTTGTTGGAGCTATGTGCACACAATATATCACAAGGACATACCTATAGATACAGACATATGACAGATTTTCATGGTTTACAGTATGCAAAGTATTACCTGCTACTTTACATTACCTGTGTTTGTCGCAGCTGGTTGCGTTACCAATGGCTTTGGTTTGTGCTGCTGCTGGCACAGCCTGATACTGTTCCTGCTGGCAGTGCTGACAGTTTAATGCTGTGTGTATTTTTTTTTTTTTGAGGATCTCTGTCTGTCTGTCTCTCTCTCTCTCTCTCTCTCTCTCTCTCTCTCCTCTCCCACTATGTGGATGCAGAGAATGCAACTTTAGTTTTTGCATGTGTGGAGTGTTACTACAGGATGCTTTTGTAGGTATGTGCATAGGTCCATGTGATGGCCTCTGCACCAATTGTAAGCCAGCATTTGCTAATTGCATGCAGCCAGTTGTGTACTGATTGCATGTTTCACTGTGATTTCAGGACAGTGCTATAAAAGGGTATGTGAGATAGGCATTGCCCTTTCAGATTGCAAGGGCGTGGACCATGCTGGTATGCTGTGGACAGTGTTCTGTGAGTGTGAAGGATAGTAAGTCTCTCATGATTCATCCTGTGTTGTATATTCAGGTTGCTGCATTTCTCTCACCTGTTCCCTGTAGTGAGTGTGTATGCATACTGACACCTACAACTATATTTACATATGTATTGATATATATATATATATATATATATATATATATATATATATATATATATATATATATATATATATATATATATATATATATATATATATATATATGTACATTTACATACTTTCATATATGTACATTAGCTTACATTATCAACTACAAGCTAACAATTAGCAGGGCTGTTTCTGTTAACACTAAACTATTATGGGAATCCAGTAATTAGGACAGTAAAAGTCTACCTGACATGCTTTGGGTAGTACACATCCTATATTGCCTTTATATTCATTCATACTATTACATGTTATATTTAATTTAGCACTATGTTCTTGTATGAGAGTCATGGCTTAGTGGTAGGTCATACAGACTAGTGTTACCAAGGTCCTGGGTTCAGGCCTGACAGTGGGATTTTGTTTTGCTTTTGAAATGAGTACAGGGCCTGTCAATCAAAGTGCTAAAGGCACTTTTAAGCAGTTAAAAGGGTTAGTAAGTCTCACAGGAGTCAGGCTGTGTTGTAGATTCAGGTTGCTGCATTTCTCTCTCCTGTTCCCTGTAGTGAGTGTGTATGCATACTGACACCTACAACTATATTTACATATGTATTGATATATATATATATATATATGTGTGTGTACATATACATACTTTTATATATGTACATTAGCTTATATTATCAACTACAAGCTAACAATTAGCAGGGCTGTTTCTGTTAACACTAAACTATTATGGGAATCCAGTAATTAGGACAGTAAAAGTCTACCTGACATGCTTTGGGTAGTACACATCCTATATTGCCTTTATATTCATTCATACTATTACATGTTATATTTATTTTAGCAGTATGCATTTTGCATGAGAGTTGTGGCTTAGTGGTAGGTCATACAGACTAGTGTTACCAAGGTCCTGGGTTTGGGACTAAGAGTGGGATTTTATTTTGCTTTACGAAATGAGTACAGGACCTGTCAATCAAAGTGCTAAAGGCACTTTTAAGCAGTTAAAACTAGGTCTGCGCTTGTTTGCGCGGAGCTCACGCATGCGCACTGGCGGTGAGCTCCGCTAACACCCACGCACACCCACGCTATTTCCTTTGAAAGAAAAGAAAAAGGGGTGACAGGAAAGTGGTGAAAAAAGGGGTCAAAAAGAGGGGAAGACAGTAGGGAAACAAGCGTGGGATTTGCAGGAGGGATGTAGGTGAGGCCCATAGATGCCCATGTCTTTAGCAGCAACAGCTGTGCATTTGTATGTAATTTGGTGTGACATTTTAAACCTTCCACCCTTGAGGGAGGTGTCAGGACAACATTAATACTTGTTATAAAGCCAATTGTAATTAACAGTTTCAATGTCCAGTGGACATGTGTGCGACATGGACAGCTATGTATGGGGCGTAATTTTTTTGTGGGTACAGAGTGCCCTTTTTTTCAGGTGAGAGTGGTATGTCAGGTAAAGGTAGTCGGTATAGCTGGGGAGGTAGGTTGGGTAGGTTAACAGACAAGACAGACAAGACGCAAACAGGGGCGGTGTATGACACATGTGGGGGGCTAACACAATTGACGGGGATGAAGGTTGGGATATCCAGAGCCCATGAGCCCACAGATGGCAACAGTGGAACTGATATCCCCACCCATAGGCAGTTGCCACTGTTCCTTCACAGCCCAGGAGGGGGCTGTGCTGGGGGCTGTGCAGGCGGGGCAACGGGCATGCCTGTAAGCTGTGCCACCCGGGCCTCAACCTGGCGTAGGGGCCCAAGAACAGAGTCCTGAATCTCCCTTCGCACCACAGACCGGATACCTTGGAGGGTGAGTGGACGGTCTCCTCCGGCCATGCTTGCAGAGGGGGGACAGGCCCCATCCCCTGCAGCGCTTCCACCCGAAGGTGGCACAGGGCCACTGGAGGAGGGTCCAGCCTGGGCACTAGTGCCAGGTGCACTCGCCAGATGAGGTGGGAGAGGTGGGTCCACTGGGACCCTCCTTCCCAAGCGGGGGGTCTTTTTTTTG
>NC_056747.1:1340494636-1340610814 GCF_019279795.1 Protopterus annectens
TCTGTGGACTCCTGTGACATCTGCATGCTCTGTTGAACAACCTACTTTGCATATGACTTACCTGGCATCTGTCCACGTGAGCTGTCATATATGCCACTGCTAAGTAATCACAGGCACTACACCCTCACATAGTCATCTTCTGTTGAACAACCTACTTTGCTAAGGACAGCTTGCACCTGTCACCCCTGGGCATTTGGATATTGGCAAAGGCTCTTGCTACCCCCATAATGCCTGTGTTAGGCAAGACTCAGATGACAAACTCACCTCCATAGGTATCACAAGGGATAAGAAACTAAGAGTAATGCTACTCAACGCCAGGAGTCTAAACCTCAAGATGCACACACTTGAAACATTCCTCAGCATGGAGAACATCGATATTTGTGCAGTAACAGATACTGGGTTCATGGCTACCGAGAGCACCCCAGCACTACCAAGTTATACCTCATACCATGCTTTTCAGCCCCAAAACTTGGAGAAAACCACACAAGGAAAGGGTGTATTGATATTCATCCAAGATACCCACACCTCCAGATTGGTGGCAAAGCACAAAACATCAGAGACTATCCATATGGAACTAACAATGGGTAAAACTGCCTTCCAGGTTATAGTCTGCTACAGACCACCCTCCCAAACCCAAAAACCACACTTGGCATTCCTGAGAACAGTGGTAAATATGTAGGTCTGTCCAAACACCATTATATTGGGTGACTTAAACTACCCAAACATAGACTGGGAGCATGACTCTAGCTTCAACACCCTAGCCCAAAGATTACTAGAATATATGAACTCAAATGCTATGGAACAACTTGTTACCACTCCCACAAGAGGAGAAAACATACTGGACCTGATCATCAACAAAGTAGGTTCATAGGTTCATAGGCTAGTACTAGGCTAACTGCCCTTGTGAGCCATTTTAAGCCTAGCCAGTTATCCCCTGTGAGATTCAAACCCTGTACCTTGTGTTTGTAAGGCAAACACCTTAGTCATTAGCCCACCCTCCCAACCCGGCGACTCTATTCTCCTGACCAGAAGTGTATCCCTCACTGGTAAGTTCAGACCATAAACTAATCTCACTGGATATTCACATCCCAACCCCACCCCCTGCACAGAAAACCACAGTGAACAACTTCTCTAAAGCAAGTTCACACTCCTCAAAACTGATGTGGAAATCTTCAAAGCCCCCAGGCATGTTGAAAATATGGACCAGACCGCAGATTCCAGTATAAAGGCATTCTATGGACACCTTCAGGAATGCTTGGATCATGTGATCCCGAATAAAACCAAGACCCAATCCTCCAAAGGTAGATGTGCTGTCTGTTGGACCACAGCCATAAACAAACTATACAATAGAAGGAGGAAGCTACTAAATGATACAACAAAATCCCAAAATGTGAAGGCATCACTGATGAGTATTAGAAGAAAACTACAGGCACTTAAAAGATTGTCTAAGGCCAGCTTTGAGAGAAAATTTCAGAAGACACTGAGGATAATCACAAGGCTTTCTTTAGTTATGTTAGGAACCTGGGTGATAATTCCCAGATATGCTCAGAGGTAGTCCAAAATGTAAATAGAAATACCAAACCCACAGACATTGCCAATATCCTAGCAGACAGGTTCAGTGCAAACTCCCCCCCTCCACACCGAAAAGGCAAATATTTATCCCAGCAGAGTGCTGCCCCCCCCAACATCTCAGATGCTCAGGTAAGAGCTGCCCTCTCCAATGCAATAAACACTGCATCAATGGGACCAGACAGTGTCCCAGGCTGTGTCCTACATGAACTCCAAGAAGAGCTACACCCAGACATAACACTACTGTTCAATCCCAGCCTTACTACATGATATGTGGCCAAAGAGTGGCGTACAGCAACAGTGGTCCCTCTACATTCAGGTGGTGCCTTAACGGATCCTGGACACTATCGCCCCATAAGCCTGACTAGCTTGGTCTGCAAAGCTATGGAATGGATCATCATGGACCTCATAAATATAAATATTGGGAAACTACAGACACTGCATCATACCCAGATTGCCTTTGTTAATGGCAGATCCTGCCTCTCAAACCTGGTTGATTTCTTTGAAACAGTCACCAAGGCCATTGACAAGGGAAAGATGGTCTACACTGCCTACCTGGACCTTGCAAAAGCCTTTGATACAATACCCCACTCGGGCATTCTAGAGAAGCTCACCAGTGTACATATAAACCCCTATGTCACTAGATTGCACAGTGGCTCAAGGGCAGAACCCACATGGTTAGAATTGCTGGAGCCATGTCAGCCTCCAAACCAGTTACAACTGGTATCCCACAAGGCTCAGTCCTGGGATCTCTCTTGTTCAGTATATATTTATCGGAGGTACAGGCCAACATGGAAGGACTGTGGCTGACCAAGTTCGCAGATGACTGCAAACTGGACGCCATAATCAACTCTCCAGCCAACACAAGCATCCTCCAAAAGGGCCTCATAGAAACAGACAACTTGTGGCAGAGCCATGGCCTCAAGCTGAATGCCAAAAACTGTATAGTCATCCCCTTTGGCAAAAACAAAGTGCACACAAAGTACCACATAGGTGGTAATCCATTAAGTACAGAAGAGGTAATTATGGACCTGGGGGACCCAAGTTGATAGCAATCTCTCATTTGACAACCACGTGGCCAAAGTGGTTAGAAAAACATTTTATATAGGCCACCTCATCATGAAGGGATTCACATGTAGATCAGGGGAGGACATTGTGCCTCTTTACTCATCCCTCATCAGGCCCATAATTGACTACAATGCCCCTGTTGGCATGCACCTTACCAGACACCTGCAGCAACTAGAAAGACCCCAAAAGTACCTCACCAAGAGGATCACAGGGCTCAAACAGATGCCATATACTGACCGGTTGAAGATACACCAGCTCTACTCAGTGGCATACTGCCTGTTCAGAGGTGATCTGTGCCTGATGTATAAAGCCATGTGAAACCCTGACTTAATGGGCATGCTGCACCTCAGAATATCCAAATCCCATCAAGCTACACACTCGAAAGACTTGAACCTCAGGACTGATATACATAGGACATGCTAGAGGGGCAGATTCATAACTCAGAGGCTCCCTTCACTGTGGAATAAAATCCCAATCCAGATAAGGCAGAGTCCCTCATTGACTCTCTTCAAGAGGAATATTGATGACTGGATGGGACATTGTAGGTTTAGCCCGGGTATCACTTCTGTGTTACTGTTAGACAGAGGCACAGTATATTAACCTTGGAAAAGGGCATAGCAAGATAAATTTACAATGGATGGCGAAAGCCAAACACATTCTGGCTAGGTTTATAAATGCCATAGGGCAGATAGCCTAGTATTAACCTATGAACCTATGAACCTATGTACCTTGTTCCACATTGGCCCTATGTGCTGTTAATCAGCAAGGCAATCACAATACTATGGTAGCATGTGCAAAGGTCAGTTGTCAGTCACCTCTATGGTACAGTTGTGGAATATGTGGGTCATGTAGCAATGTCACAGCTGCCACATGTACACAGTCAACCCTATCCCCTACCCATGGATGTACAACACATGTATGAGATGGAAACACATAGCCAAAATGTGGACTAAGCACTCTGAACCCAGTACTGGCATAACCTGTCAGGTGGCATAAAATACTACAGTGACTACAATACCAGTCTGATGTAGACCTACACTGGCAGCAATACAAGCACGGGAACACACTGGGCCGATCATGGAGCCTAAGAATGGCATCCTGCCTGAGTGGCAGACACCTCTGCAGCTGGCACACAGGCATAAGTTATGCCAGAACACAGCACGCATAACACATAGCACACATATCCTGTGTGCCAAACACTCACAGGCTGTACAGCTATACAACACTCCTGCTACAGTTGTATTAGGTACCTTTATTGTCCGGTACTGTGAGGTTACGCTCACCAGGCTGGACAAGGTGAAGGTCACAGTGATATGCTCGTGGGGCACTATGGTCCACCACATAACACAAGCATACAGGTCAGTCAGATGCATGGACACATATGACTCAGTCATTGTCCATGCCACTACAGCTGACCTGTGATGTACCTCCCTGGAATACATGATAGGGAACATGGAAGGGCTCACTGAGCAAGTGGCACAGGCTGGTATGACCCTGACCTTCGTTGGCATCATACCCTCACCAGGAATGCTGATGTATTACTGAATGCTGATGAATTACTGTAGCTACAACACCCTAGCTGAAAGGTTCCTAGCATGTAGTCACTGCATTGCTATGGAACAACTTCTTACCACTCCCACAACAGGTGAAAACATGCAGCACCTGTTCATCAACAACATGTAGACTATATGCCCCAGACCACATGTGTATCCCTCACTGCTAGGCTGATACCATCTACATCTCACACTGTATATACACATACCACATGCAGCACCTGCACAGAAGACCACAGTCATAATGTTATCCAGTGCAAATACCATGTATTCACATGTGGCAGGCATCAGACATGGTAACTATTGAAGGTCACAGGTACATATGTGTATTTGGCACACACATACATCATCTGTGCATTTCCATTACTGGTTTAAGTGATGTCATGCATTATTGTGAACAACAACCCACACACATGGGCATTCTGTGTGAGAAAAACACACGTGGCATGTCTGGAATTAAAAGCCATAACTAACTGTGCTATTGTTTAGAAAGGGGAATGTGCATCCTGTAGTGTGTTCTCCCATTTGCCAAAAGTGATGTTGCTTTCATACAGACTTATACACATACTAACTCCACTTCACACACACTTGCCGGATTCAAACCACTGCTTAACTATATTATGACACTAGAGACGGACGCATTAGCAGAGCACGCTATTTGCATCACTAGGAAGAACTTTTTCTAATGCTGTACTTAGAGGGTGCTGACATCATCTGTGTTTAGGAAGAGGGATGTACACCCTGTAGGATGTGCACCCTGTAGTGTGTTCTCCCAGTTGGCAAAAGGCACTTTTCACTCACAGCATTCTGCACACACACTAACCCCACTCACACACATACATTCCATTTGCAGGATTCAAACCCCTACCTAACTAAGTTATGACACCAGATACAGACGCATTAGCGGAGCATGCTATACATATTACTGGGGACCTTTACTTCAAGTAGTATACTTATAGAGTGCAGACATCATCAGTGTTTAGAAAGGGGAATCTGCATCCTGTAGTGTATTTTCACAGTTGCTAATAGGGGCATTTCCCACACACACATAGATGTGGTTGATGTTTGCATATGTGGGGGATCCAGTACGTTACATATGTTTCTGTGGTCATTTAACTGTGAGGACTGGGCAGATTGATATGCTGTTGCACTGTCCTGGACTAACACATACAAATGCCAAAAAAGTGTGGCCACGTACAAAACTGATATTTGGACTAAGTGTGTGAGCATGCCCAGTTCAGCCTTCCCATGGCATATTGTCGGAAATATGTCTCATTTATCAAAGTGTGCGAGCATGCCCAGTGTGAGCTTTCCATATGTTAAACTATGCAGCCCATCACATTTGTGGATGAGTGTGAACTTCAACAAATATCTCCTGTTTATGGTTGTGTGTTGTGTGTCATGTTGTGTAGTTACTGTCCAACTGTTTTGTGTGTGAACACAACAGGGATTATACTGTGTCTGCAGGGTTTTCATGGGATACTTTGCATACAGTTGTCAACATCCATTCATACTGACCTAATACTGTAGTACTGTATAGTGTACTGGTTTAGTACTTTCACTGTGGTGGACAGTATCCTGGGCTTTAGTCCTATCACTGCTTTACATTTCCATAGTGAGCACAACAGCCTGGTTAGGGGCCAGTTGTGCACATCTGACCATGTTGCATTATGTTCAGATATGAACTACTTAAAACAGGCTCATCCAACATCGGTAGTGTATTCCACAACATAGGTGTACATTGGCAAACACTAGCAATGTGCCCTAGGCCATTTCTAATGCTAGTTGGAGAGTGTGTTTGTCCTTCGACACACATTGTAAGTGGAGTTTGCCATGACATATGTCATGGTTAGTATACTGTGCCTGTGTCTACCCATGACATAACAGTGATACTCAGGGTAAACCTACCATCTCCCATCCACTAATCAAGATTCCTCTTGAGGAGAATCAATGACTGACTCTATGGATAACCTGTACTGGGAGTTTAATCATGGGTGGGGGTGGGTTCTGTGTTATGGATCATGCAGTACAGCTTGTCCTATGTATGTCAGTGCTGGGGTTCAGGTCCCTCATGTGCATAGCTCACTGCCATTCGGATTGTACAAGGTGCAGCATGTTCATTGATTCCAGCTTGGACATGGCTTTATACATCAGGTAGAGCTTGCCTCTGGGTGGGCAGCATGGCAGTGTGTGGAGTTGCAGTTTGTTTAATCAGGCAACACATGACATCTGTTCAAGCTCTTTGATACTCCTGGTGAGGTACTGTTGGGGACTTTACAGTTGATGGAGGTGTCTGCTGAGGTACACCCCACAGGGGCTATTGTAGTCAATTGTAACGCTGATGAAGGATAACTGCAGAGCCACAATGACCTCCCCTTATCTAGATCCGACAACCTTCATGATTAAACAAAACTGCCACAAATAACTAGGAAAAACACGTAATCAAGCACCAAAGCGAATTATTGCAGTAATCACCAAATAAATCCAAAGAAGTAAAATCACGACCACTTTAATGAATGGTAGAGTTTAAGCGCTTTTCATCTACTTAGTCAGTAGACTTCCTCAGAACTTAAAAAATAGAATGTACAAACAGCTTAAATAACCCAGTACATACATTATCAGCTGACAGTGGTAAAGTGCAATCACATCTAATCAACTCTTAAAGTCATACTAGGTAAATAAAATAAAATAACATAACATCACAACGAACCCTTAATAAATCTAATCCTGTGTAAATACGTTAAAAAATATTCTTTTATCTAGTCATAACTCTAAAATAACATAAATACTTAAAAACTAACCTTAAATTTAAATGCCTAACAGTACATAACATGAAGACTTTATCGTCTTAAACTTTTCAACTTCAACACACAGCTAATTGAACACAGGTCATTGAGACCTGGAAATGAATAAGAATTCAGTTTAATCTGCCATTTTAATTCTTTCTCTTCTAATAGCAGATGAAGGGGGTCACCTTGATGGTTGTCAAAGATTTGGTCTATAATTAAGAATTTAAACTGATGGTCCTTAAATAGAGAAATGTGTTTTGCTAACGCATTCTCTTGTTTATTTCTCTTTATAGCATAAAGATATTCATAAATTCGGTCCCAGAGTCTACGTTCCATCTTTCCAACGTAGAACCCGGGACATTGTTGACAAAGTGCCAAATAAACAACCATATGGGAATTACAATTTGTTCTATGTTTCAAATTATAAAGTTTTCCATTAATGTTAAATTTATTTGTTTCAAGAATACTACTACACCTGTTACAGCTCTGACATTTAAAAGTACCAGGAGTTTTAACAAAACAAGTAGGGGGTTGTTCTAATAAATTTTTCAAATTTCTACCTCTCCTAAATGTAATTTCGGGACGAGTCCCCAACTTATTGTACAATAAAGAGTTAGTTTTGAAAATGTCCCAGTTCTTTTTAATAATGTCCACTGTCACGTAACTATTGATATTAAAAGTTAAAATTAGTCTAGGGTAGTTTTCCTTCTTTACATTAATGGAATTTGTCAAACAATCATTAGCTGCATTGTAAAAATCACTCAAATTTGTTACTTGACTAATCACTGGTATATCAATATGTGCACACAGTATGGGTTTATACACTCCTGTGTGTCTTTTAAAGGTTACTTCTTTTATTAGTGCTTCCAAAAGGGGAGGGGGATACCCGCTGAGTGTGAACATAGATTTCAAATGTTCACATTCATCTTTAAAATCAGAATCCAAACTTACAATTCGGGCTGCTCTCACGAGTTGTCCCTTAACAACTGATCTATTTTGAAAGTTAGGGTGACAACTGGTAAAGTGTAAGAGTGAGTTAGAGTATGTAGTTTTTCTATGAATAGTAGCTACAAGTGCTTTCAATTCAACTTTCTTCTCTAGCCATATGTCTAAATAAGCAACAGCACATGTACTAAAGGTTGAGGTAAAATTCAAAAAGGTGGTGGAAGAGTTGAAAACCTCGATAATACTTTGACTAAACGCTTCGTCACCTTCAAGTAGTATGAATATATCATCCAGGTATCTAGTATAAAAGCGAATTTTCTCATTTAAAACATTGTTGTTGAAAACATGTTCTCTTTCCCAAAATGCCATCACTATATTTGCTATGCTAGCCCCACAAGGGGAGCCCATTGCCACCCCAACTTTCTGCAGGTAAAAATTGTCTCCTAAAGTGAAGTAATTGTTATATAAAATTATTTCAAGTAATTCAATCACTAAAGAAGTTTCCATAGTGGAAGCATTTTTCCTCTTGAGGGTAGCGGCCACCCATTCTGTACCTATATCATGAGGTATACAGGTATACAGATCTTTGACATCAATTGTCAAAAAATTACAATTGGTGTCATAGTTTAGTGCAGACATGGGCAAACTACGGCCCGGGGGCCACATGCGGCCCATTAAACATTTTGATTCGGCCCGCCAAGGCACCCCTTCATTTCCGATTTTTCGTCTTTTTTTTAGACTTTTTCATTTTTCGTGGTTTTGGAGCTGATGTCATCACGTGCATGATGACATCATCTCCGTCAGCATGTCGGAATTAAGATCAAGGGACATGCGGGAGCGCGTCTGTTTGAATAATGGGACTGCCCGCCATTTTGGATTTAAGCTCGACAGACTTTTACACCATAAAACTGCAGAGTTTTCCAGGCAGAATGGGAGTTGCTGCACAGCTTGCTTTGAAGTTTTCTTTAAGGTAACAAATGTGTGTGTGTGTGTGTGTGTGTGTGTGTGTGTGTGTGTGTGTGTGTGTGTGCGATCGGAGAAAGAAAGTGAGTGAATGCAGGTTTGAAAGGTGAAGAGTGTGTGTGTGTGAGCGATCGGAGAGAAAAAGTGAGTGAATGCAGATTTGAAAGGTAAAGTGTGTGTGTGTGTGTATGCGATCGGAGAAAGTGAGTGAATGCAGGTTTGAAAGGTGAAGTGTGTGTGTGTGTGTGTGTGTGTGTGTGTGTGTGTGTGTGTGTGTGTGTGTGTGTGAGCGATCAGACAGAGAAAGTGAGTGAATGCAGGCTTGAAAGGTGAAGTGTGTGTGTGTGTGTGTGTGTGTGTGTGTGTGTGTGTGTGTGTGTGTGTGTGTGTGTGTGTGTGTGTATGCGATCGGAGAGATTGTGAGTGAATGCAGGTTTGAAAGGTGAAGTGTGTGTGTGTGTGTGTGTGAGCGATCAGACAGAGAAAGTGAGTGAATGCAGACTTGAAAGGTGAAGTGTGTATGTGTGTGTGTGTGTGTGTGTGTGTGTGTGTGTGTGTGTGTGTGTGTGTGTGTGTGTGTGTGTGTGTGTGTGTATATGCGATCGGAGAGAGAATGTGAGTGAATGCAGGTTTGAAAAGTGAAGTGTGTGTGTGTGTGTGTGTGTGTGTATGCGATCGGAGAGAGAAAGTGAGCGAATGCAGATTTGAAGGGTGAAGTGTGTGTGTATGTATGCGATCGGAGAGAGAAAGTGAGTGAAATTAGTGAATGCAGATTTGAAAAGTGAAGAGTGTGTGTGTGTGTGTGTGTGAGAGCGATCTGCTTCATTATCTATTCTCTTGCCTTATCCTTCAAAAAAAAGAAATGATCTGACTGCTTAAAATAAGTAAAATGTGCATTCTCTCCACATCACTAGGCACTCCATTAAATATTTGTACTTTTAGTGTGTTCCCAACAGTTGGGTTGTCACACTGAACTGCACTATAGTTTGGTTGCTTTGCTTGCTTAATATTCATCACAGACTCAGCCTCCCATTCTTTATCAGCCCCTTCAGTGTTTAAAGACTCATTTCGAAGTCAGAGATTTTATTGTAATGCTTTTCTTCATTTCATTGGAAATTAAAGCACATGTTTTCTCCATATCCCAAGATGTGTATTTTTCCCCCAATGAGGTGATGTTTTCAAAGCATGCCATCTATCTGCTCCTGTTCCGGCCCCTTTGTCAAATGTTAGAACGCAATGTGGCCCACGAATCAAAAAGTTTGCCCAACCCTGGTCTAGTGTGTCAGTTTTAGCCAAGAAGGACCACGAGTCTTTACAAATGTGCTCTTCATCCAAAAGGTATTTTTTGAGGATGGAATCGACCAATTTGGCACAAGTGTAGGTAGATGATCCTCGACTGTCCACAAGAGGATGCATAGGGGGATGGTTAATGTTCTTGTGGATTTTGGGTATACCAAATAACCTAGGATATCTTGGATGTGAAACTAACATATAGTTGTATTGTTCTTCATGTAGTCTACCTTCAATAAACATATCCTCAATACTACTCTTAATGCTAGAGTATGCCCTATTCATCTCTGATCTAGAACTAACCTCATAAGCCGCATTGTTGACCAAATCAGTCATCCTATTAAAGTAATCATCCTGGTCGAATATTACAGCACCTCCCCCTTTGTCAGGTTTACAAACACGTAGGTTGTGAAGTCGAACAAACTCTATCAATTCACTCTCTTTGTTTTTACCATAAGAATTATCTGAATTGGTCAAATGTTTTATATTATGTCTCAAATCCAACTCACACATAGTTTCAAATAGTTGGATTAATGGATGCAAAGGAGGGTTAAACGTACTAGAAATCCGAAATGGATCAAGGGTTGTACTATTTCCCTCATACCCGCCAAGCATTAAATTAAAGTACAATTTTCGAGTATAAAGTTTAATATCTAGGGTTGTACTAACCAAATCCAAGTTATTTTTAGGAACGTACGTATATCCCTTAGCCAATAATTCAACCAATTCATTAGGGACAGACACTGAAGAAAAATTGTAGCTCTTAAAATCACCCGTGTCGTTAACTCTAATAACAGGTTTAACTAACTGTGCATCATGTTGGTCAACTTCACAGAAAACAACACTTACATCTTCTATAACTTCAGCACTGTCATCAACTAATGGTACAGTCATATCAACATTAAATTGGTGTTCAATGGTAACTTCATCAACCATATGGTCATGTCCAACAACTAATGGTGTAATAGTGTCCCCAAAATTTTGCGTATTTAATGAACAGTCAGTCTCTAAATAATTAGAGGGTGCCTTTTCACAGATCACCTGGGTTTTTGAACTCTCATTCTGTTGTAATACACATTGTTCCTTTGCTTGGGTATAGCTCCCTGCCGTACACCCTCGTGAAAAACCTGATGGTGTTGGTAAGATTGTGTAGGTTGCCCAGTTGAAGTGTTAGCCTTATTCTGGTTCTGTAAACATTCACTTCTTCTCACAGCAGGTTCGTTTCCAGCAATGGAGTCAGAATTATTAACTCCAGGAGTATTGTGAAACCTCGAATTATTAGACTTGGTGTTATTAACTGGAACTTTACCACAGTTCAAGATACTGACTTAATTGTCATTACTCAAAGGAAAATGTTGCCAAATTTGAGAAGTAGGTGGTAGTGGGTAAGCAGTCCCATTCTCATAAGCAACACAATCACGTTCCAGTTTTTTGATTTTATTGATTCTCAATTTCCCCAAATACTGGTCTACACTGCTGAAACAGCGCTCGTACTCAAATTTGTATCTATCAAATTCAACATTTAATTTGATAGTTGAGTCGAGTGCAATAATCTCATTACTCAAGTCATTTACCCATATCATGTAGTGTTTAACTATAAGTCTCAGTAAGTCAGCGCCATTGCGCTCAAAAAGTAGCAAAAGCTCGTTATGAAAATCAGAGTTTGGCACTAACCCAGTGGGGAATTGATGATGTCTTAACCCCTTAGGGATAACGTTACAAGATAAACATTCATTAAAGTAATTTATCTCCAATTGCAACTTTTTCATTTTTACCAACAACTTATCAAACTTTTGTAACTTTAATACTATTTCAAGGGATGAATTTACCTCGTTGTTGTTTACTGAAATGTTGGCTTCCACATTGTTAAAATTACTCGTCTGACGGGAAAAAGAAAAACTTTCTGCAAGCCAACGGTTGATCGCTGGAAGACCATTTAAATTCAAATTAGCTGTGTTACTTGTTTGATCACAAGTTCTTCTAGTATTCTGGCTCTCGCTTCCAGCAACCCTTGAAGTAACCGCCGAGCCAAGCGGAACAGTCTCTGTAGTGTTACCTGAAACAGGTAGAATCTTTTCAACAGAGTTCGCTTTGTCCTTTGAAAGTAACCCAGAATTAGTGCGGTTAGTAGGGTTGGAAGGTACATCAGAATCATTAGGGCTCATTACTTTCTCCGGTGTAATGTCCAAAGTAGTAACAGCATTTACCTCAATGGGCGCAAATAAGGGTTCGTGTGTCTCAGCAAGCAGATTTCTCCTCTCTTGCTGTTGAGAGTCAATTCTGTCCAATCTAGCACAAAGAGAATCCATTCGTTGAAAAAGTGAATCGAAAAGAGTGTCATGACCAGCAGGATTACTTAACATAGCTGGTGCTGCAGCCGCAGCACTATCACAGCCCCTCAGAATTGCCGGTGTGGATTGTGGTGAAAAACTGCCATCTCGCTCCAATGCACTTGACACCATCAAACTAAACAAAACTGCCACAAATAACTAGGAAAAACACGTAATCAAGCACCAAAGCGAAGTATTGCAGTAATCACCAAATAAATCCAAAGAAGTAAAATCACGACCACTTTAATGAACGGTAGAGTTTAAGCGCTTTTCGTCTACTTAGTCAGTAGACTTCCTCAGAACTTAAAAAATAGAATGTACAAACAGCTTAAATAACCCAGTACATACATTATCAGCTGACAGTGGTAAAGTGCAATCACATCTAATCAACTCTTAAAGTCATACTAGGTAAATAAAATAAAATAACATAACATCACAACGAACCCTTAATAAATCTAATCCTGTGTAAATACGTTAAAAAATATTCTTTTATCTAGTCATAACTCTAAAATAACATAAATACTTAAAAACTAACCTTAAATTTAAATGTCTAACAGTACATAACATGAAGACTTTATCGTCTTAAACTTTTCAACTTCAACACACAGCTAATTGAACACAGGTCATTGAGACCTGGAAATGAATAAGAATTCAATTTAATCTGCCATTTTAATTCTTTCTCTTCTAATAGCAGATGAAGGGGGGCACCTTGATGGTTGTCAAAGATTTGGTCTATAATTAAGAATTTAAACTGATGGTCCTTAAATAGAGAAATGTGTTTTGCTAACGCATTCTCTTGTTTATTTCTCTTTATAGCATAAAGATATTCATAAATTCGGTCCCGGAGTCTACGTTCCGTCTTTCCAACGTAGAACCCGGGACATTGTTGACAAAGTGCCAAATAAACAACCATACGGGAATTACAATTTGTTCTATGTTTCAAATTATAAAGTTTTCCATTAATGTTAAATTTAATTGTTTGTAAAGCTGATGAAGGATAACTGCAGAACCACAATGACCTCCCCTTATCTAGATGTCATAACCTTCATGATTAGGTGGGTATATGGATTGTTTCTATTAACACTACAGCCACATGTTTGTCCAATGCAGGATATCTATCACATTGTGATCCCAGGTCTCTCATTACATGTTAAGTATGTAATGGGTTAACACCTATGTGGTAATTGGTAGGCACTTACTGTATATCCACAGGGGTTGACTATACAGTTTTCTGCAATTAGCTTGCTGACATGGCTATGGCACCAGTTGTCTGTTTGTATGTGGCCCTTTTGTGGGATGCTTGTGTCAGTTGGAGGGTCAGATATGTTGGGCAGTTTGTAGTCCTCTGCAAACATGTTCAGGCACAGTCCTTCCATGTTGGCCTGTACCTATGGGACATATATACCAAACGAGGGAGGTCCCAGGACCAAGCTTTGTGGGATGCCTGTTAAATCTGGTTTGTAGTCTGACATGGCTGCAGCATGTCTGACCAAGTCAGTTCTGTCCTTGGTCTGGTTTGCAACCCCTCTAGTGACATAGGGTTTTATATTTAAGATGGTGAGCATATCTATAATGAACACGTAGGGTATTGTACGGAAGCCTTTGCAAGGTCCAGCTACGCTGTGTGGACCACATTGCCCTCATCAATGACCTTAATGACTGTTTCAAATGAGTCAAACATGTTTAGGGGCAGGATCTGCACTTAAGTAAGCCACACTGGGTAGATACCAGTGTCAGTAGATCCCCAATATCTTTATGTCTGCGGTACATGCTGATCCTTTCCATAGCTGTGCAGACCAAGCTTCTCAGGATTCTGGGGTGGTAGTTTTTACTATCCATTCAGGCAACACCCTTGTTGAGAACGACCAGTATTGTTGTACACTGCTCTTTGGGTACATATCCTGTGGTAAGGCTGACATAATGTCAGGGAGGCAGCAGTCTGCTGGGATAGATATTTTGCATTGTGGGGTGGGGGGGGGGGGTTGCACTGCACCTGTCAGGATGTTTGTTGGCAATATGTGTGTGTGTTTGGTATGTTGTTTGTAATATTTGTGTGATCCAGAGCATATCTGTGAATTTCCAACATGCTTCCTACTATCAGTTGAGGAAGCCTTGGGATTATCCTTAGTGTCCTGTACAATTTGTATCTTCATAGCTTCATAGGTTCATACTAGGCTATCCACCCTAGGGCATTTGTAAGTGTAGCCAGAGTGTGTGTGGCTTTTGCCACCCCTTGCTATGTAAATATTATTGCCATTTATGATTTACTTAGCTGTGCCTCTGGACGTGACACAGTAAAGACCCCCAGTGTAAATCTACGATTATCCATCCATTTGGCAAGATTCCTGTTGAAGAGTGTCAGTGAGGGGCTCTGCCTAACATGTAGTGGGATTCTGTTCCAGGGTGTGGAGAGCCTCTGGGTTATGTATCTGTCCCTCCAGCACATCCTATTTCATTATGTGTTGAGGGTGACACCTCTCACTCACACAGCTCTGATGGCTTTGAGTTTTCTGGGGTGGAGCATGTCCATTACTTCTGTGTTGGACATGGACTTGTACAACAGACATACAATGCCTCAGTGTAGGCAGTATGTGACTGCATTCAGATGGGGTGTCTACAGCCAGGCAGCATATGACATATATTTGAGACCCTTTATACCTCTTTGTGAGGTACCTTTGAGGTCTTTCTAACTGTTGCCGGTGCCAGGTAAAGTACATCCCAAATGAGGCATTGTACTAGATTATGGGTCTGATAAGAGAACAGTATAGGGGCACAATGACCTCTTTTGACGTAGATGTGAATCCTTTCATGATACGGTGTCCAATCTAGACAGTCTTCCTAGCCACATTGGCAATGTCAGTGTCACATAACAGGTTACTGTCCACTTGTGTCCCTAGGTCCATGATTACTCCTTCCATACATAATGCTTTACCACCTATGTGGTAATTTGTGAGTACCTTATTTGCTATTTGGTGGTACATTCATACTGTCCACTGTCTTTAGGACGGCTGGGTGGAGTTCCTGTGTGTTAGAGTGTGGTCTGTAGCATGCTACAGACTGTACAGCAGTCTTGCCTACGGTTAGTTGCACATGGGTGGACTCCAATGCCTTAAGCATTGTCAGTTAACTGGACATATGGGTGTCTGTGCTGAATATGGATACTCATCCTCCTTTTATGTTTTGTTCCAGGTTTTGGGGCCATAACACATGATATGTGGTATTACCTGGTAGTGCTGGTGTGCTGTCAGGAGGCTTGCAGCAGGTTGCTGTCACTGGACAGACATCAATGTTCTCCATACTGGGGAGGGCCTCTGGAGCATGCATATTGCGGTTTACACATCTGGCATTGGTCAGCATTACCCTTCTGTTTCTTTCCACTTATGTTTTCTAGGGTGGTGGGTTAATCTTTTCAGACTTGCTTACAAAAGGCTTTATGGAGGTGGCAAAAGCCTTATGCAATATCCAGACGCCCAGGGGTAACAGGTGCAAGCCATCCCTGGAACCGCAGCATGGCTTGTCAAGCATGACATCCCAAGCAGACAGACATTGGATACCCTTGGAATGACACCAGTAATTGTGCCACTTGTTAAAGCTGATCATTCTGTGTTTGTACTGTGGCATCATTCATGGTTAGGGTAGGATGCTGCAAATGGTCAGTGTCAAACCGGCCTGAAATACATCATTGGAGAGCTCATCTATGTCTCTTTTCATGTAGTCCTGGGAGGTACATCTCAGGTCATTCACACCAGCATGGAGTATGACTGCATTATATTTCTACTTGCTTTGGGGTGACCTGCATACTTGTGTTATGTGGCGTATTGTAGCAGCCTACAGGCAGCTTACTGTACACTTTCCCTTGTTCAGTCTGGTGTGTGGGACAGCAGCGTGTCTCACTATGGAGTCACCTATTACAACTGTATCAGGCATGTTGTTTCTCCTTCTGTCCTGTGACTGTTTAGCACACCAGCTTTGTGTACTATGTGTTGCATGTGCTATGTCTGGAGGTTGTTTGATTGTGTGTCTGCTTTGGAGGCTTCTGTTGGTGTGGTGTGTTTGTAATTAGGGCCTCTGGGAATGCTTTTCTGTGTTTATCTGTTTGGTTTACAGTTGTTGTAGGTCTATGTGGGACTGGGTTTGTGGTGTATGTTGTTACCTTCTCCTCCTGACTAGTTTTGACAGTACTGAGTTGGGGGAGCTGAGGCTCCGGTTTGGCTACATGGTTGCATCTATCACATATATTTGTATTTACTGGGGTGAGTTGTGGTTGTGTGTGTACTTGGGACAGGTGTCACATTGCCTCTGGATTCACAGAGTGTACTTGTTGTGGCTGGCCTTAGTGGATTGTATGTGTGGACATATTTTATTGCCATACTACTAATCAGTGATTACTTCCCTTTTTATGTTTGCTCTATCATGTGGTAGCTTCCTCATTCTCTTCGATTGTTTGGTAATGGCTGGAGTCCAGCATGCCAGATGCCTGCGTGTATGGCATTGTGTCTTGTTGTCCTCAGGTGTGCATATGGTACATGTTGTTACATTACTTAACACACAGCATTCATGCCTCAGGTGGTTCTGCAGGGGTGCCTTTGTCGGATGCACATATCACAGTCCCTGTACATGTGTGTGAGCAGGTCATGTCAATCTAGGCATCCATGTTATTATTTGAGTGAGTCGGAGGGAGTATCATTCCCAGGGTTCCTACTGAGCCAGTGTATGTGCTATGCATTGCCTCTTTGCCAAGGCCAGAGCATACTGGGCACGCCTCCTTCTGCCTACTGGGGCAGGCTCAGGTTGTTCCTCCTCCGAGTCACGCTCTGCCTGTGATGGCCTTGGCAATGGTGGTGGGATGTTTAGCCCGACCCTATGCTGGTCCTGCTACAGCTGTTTTCGCAGGATCATATTATGTAGCATAGCACATATCATGATCATTTGGGTACATGTAGTTGGTGTGTACTGTAAGGCTCCACCAGATGTGTCCAGACAACGGAACCATGACTTGAGCAGCCCAAACACACGCTCTATGACATTACGTGTTTGTGCGTGTGCCTCATTATGGCATTCCTGTTCAGGTGTGCGTGCATTTCTGATGGGTGTCATCAGCAACTGCTCAAGTGCATAGCCTGCATCCCCCACTAGGTGTCCGTGTGGGAAGTCCCCACTGGCAAATGATTGGTACAGTTGAGTCAGATGCCAGATGTGGGAATTGTGGTAGCTCCCAGGGCAGCCAGCACACACATTCATTATTATGCCCTGGGCATCACACATGACCTGGCAGTTGATGGAGGGGAAGCCCTTGTGGTTCATGTAGGCTCTACCCCGCTCACCGGCTGGTGCTTTGATGCATATGTGCGTGCAGTGTATTGCACCCAGTACCTCAGGGTATCCCACTATTTTCTGGAAGAGACGCATATTGCTGGCCACAACCCCACGGTCATTGGGGAAATATACATGATCACCGACATGTGCTGACATGGCATCCAGGAACTGGTGCAGTACCCTGGAGGCTGATGCCTGTGATATCCCCATCATATCACCAGCTGGTCTCTGGAAGGTACCTGTTGCTAGTATTCTTAGGCCAACACATACCTTGGTTTCCACTGGGATGGGTTCCCCTCTGTTGGTTCTGTGTGTGAGGTGTGGCCTGCACAGCTCAACAATTTGCTGCAGGAGGTCTCTGTCCACTCTATAGCGCTCTACTATCTCCAGCTCATGTAACCCCTGGTAGGTGACCCTGGGCCTGTATTCTCTTCTCTGTCTCCTCACTCTGGGTTGTGTGTCAGCATCTGCATTGTCACCACCCTCAGCAATTCGCCCATGTCTGATTATAACAGCTATGGCAGCCCCTAGCATTTCTGCTCTGAGTTCAGTTTTTTCAGTTTTCTATTCTGATAGCTTCCTCCTGTCTTGCAGTGTCTCTTGAGAGAAATACCCTGCACTACTGTTTGAAGTGTTTTCAGTGCTGGGTGTGGCTTCTATTCTGCCTGTGTAATTGCCTGCTTCTAATTGTTATCACCAATTAACTCCAGCAGTATTCCCTGTCAGCTTCCTAGTCATCTGGCTGTTTCCTTTTTCCTCTCTGTTTCCTCAGGGGGGAGCAACGTGCACAACAGCATAAACACGCTCACGGTGGTTTACACACGCGCACACATGCTTACATGGTTTGGACATGGCTTATTCATAATAAAATGAGCGTACACCCGCGCACACAGCCTTATACATCAGTCAACAGGCTTCCTGATGCTTAGATTGCCTTACACGCGTGCACCCCCATGCAAACCGTTTAAAACGGTTTGCAACACACTCACACATGGTGAGCCTGCCTTACACATGCGCACACGTGTGCATGCACGTACATCAAGAAAGTTTGAGTGTAGGGATAGTGTACACCCTCTATTTCTTGACTTTCCTAGTGTTCTGTTGGGACACACCTCCCTCCCTGATGTCTGTCTGTCATCTGTCAAGTTACACTGTCCTCCAATGTTATGCATTTATTTCTATCATTCCCCCCTGTGATGTCACCTACCTCTTACTCTATTCCTCCCCCTTCTGTAAGTCTTACACTACTCAGACAGTGCTCATTAGCTATGTGACTGTGTGATTCAGTATTGTAACCCTCATTTACATAGGATTGCCTACTAATGCTTAGTTACATCTCTTACACTGAGCTTCCCCCCTTGGCAACCACTACACGGTGGCCATGTTGTTTTTGGTCTGCTGGTCCCTGCATTGTCATCCCATGTACTACATAAAACCCACAATTGTGGGTTTATAAGCTTTGGTTTTCAGTTTTATGCAGCGCACCCCATTTGCGTGGGTGTGCGCTGCAGTTAAATATCAAATCCCCCCGAAAAAAAAAAAATTATTAATTATGCATAACTTTTTAATGCCAATGGCCACACATTTGGCATGCTAATGGATACATATGCAGCCTTTATTTGGAGCTGACATGGCTCCATTGTGGATTTTTGCAGAAATGTACTCAGTTGTCAACTGAGTACATTTCTGCAGCTAAAACCACTCCTACACGGATTGGTTTTAGCTTCGTGGATCGCTCAAATACCTCATTTGCATATCTTTGAGCTGCAAATGAGGTATTGAGCATTTCCACGCCCAGTCCGTGTAAGAGACGTTTTAGCTGGTCTCTTACACGGAGGTTTGGGCTGTTCCTGGATCGGGAGGCTTACACGGAGTCTTACACTACTCTTAGACTCCGTGTAAGCCTTCGTGAATCCTGCCCATAAATATTTGCTGTGCAAAGGCTAACAAATATGGACAAATGTTATCTAAAATGGTCCTAAAAAGATGTGCAACTGATGGATAACAGGTTCTGCTTCACCATGACATATCTGAAGGATATGCAGTTTGAATGCAATATCTGTGTCATAATGTAATGTTTGCTATCATTATTAACTCCACAGTAATCTGACATACAATTACTACGATCTTAAATACAGACCCACAAGATGATTACCAAACCTTGGCATTCAGAAAAACCTGTGTAGTGGACAGGTATACAAACAATACAGGCATGAGA
Source organism: Protopterus annectens (assembly GCF_019279795.1). Classification (NCBI taxonomy): domain Eukaryota; kingdom Metazoa; phylum Chordata; order Ceratodontiformes; family Protopteridae; genus Protopterus; species Protopterus annectens. The sequence continues at coordinate 1,340,514,678 of NC_056747.1, forward strand.
GGACAGAAATGTTGGGAGTATACATACTTACACACACACACACACACACACACACACACACACACACACACACACACACACACACACACACACACGCTCACACATGCACACACATACACACACACACACACACACACACACACACACACACACACACACACACACACACACACATATATATATATATATATATATATATATATATATATATATATGGGTCTACTTCACTTGACCTAAAACTCATTTGACTGACACCCAGTTGACCTAAATTTCATTTGTCTGACAAATCATTTGACTGACTCCCATTTCTCCGACAGCTTACAATATTGAATTTCAACATACTAAATCTTAAACCACAGACAAACACACTTAGAACACCAATAACTAGCCCTTTCTAAAACTTAAAATCTACTTACTAACCCTCCTAACAGAAACGGGACAATGTACAACCAAACTGCCACCCACACCTCACAATATGTGGGGCTGTGCCCCCCAAACCCACTAATTATATATAGTAACTACAGGATTACACTACAGTGGGGAAAAGGGCATATACCTTTAACTTGCCTTACAGTACACTGTATGCTACCACTACTGCTGTGGACGCACAAAACATTTGTCAAATTACTTTAGATACTTCCCATAAAAATGTAACTAGAAAAACCCACATTTAGAAACATTACAACACTACTTTCTACATGACTATTAGAATTCTAACTGTCAGCACTATAAGTTACAGTAATTCTTTTTATCACAAACGAGTCACAGGTGAAGGAAAACCCAAAAGTCTCTCTTTCATGTAGGTGAAATGGGAGTCAGTCAAATGAGTTGTGAGATAAATGAAATTTAAGACAATTGGGTGTCGGTCAAATGGGTGCCAGTCAAATGAGTTTTAGGTCAAGTGAAGTAGACCCTTTATATATATATATATATATATATATATATATATATATGGGTCTACTTCATTTGCCCTAACTTCCGATTGACCGACACCCATTTGCCCGACCCCATTTGACCAAAATTTCATTTGACTGACACTTCATTTGACAAACACTTCATTTGACCGACAAGTATTATTGGCAAGTAAAGGGGATATGCCCCCTTCCCCACTGTAGTGCGACCCTGGAGTTAGAATATATAGTTAAGGGGGTGTAGGGGCACAGACCCCCCACAATGGGGGGTGTGGGAGGCAAAGCCACCCACTTAATTTTATATTATATTGTTTAGTTTTGCTTTAATATTGCTTAGTAAAACAAAAGTAAGTGGGTCACTTCTCCCCCCACACCCCCCATTGTGGGAGGCTGTGCCCGCCACCCCCCAACTATATATTCTAACTCAAGCCAGTAGTACTTGTCGGTCAAATGAAGTGTCGGTCAAATGAAATTTCGGTCATTTGGTGTCGGTCAGTCGGAAGTTAGGGCAAATGAAGTAGAGCTATATATATATATATATATATATATATATATATATATATATATATATATATATATATATATACAGTACAGAAAAAATGCAGTCCACTTACCTACTGCTGCAGCTCTCTGACGGTCCTAGGAAAAGAAGAGGAGACATAATGGCAACAACACCACACTTTTAACTGTACAACAAGGCTTAATATTTTATTCATCTATATGTACATTAAAATAAATTTTATCAGGATGGTGGCTAGCATCCTTTACATGAACATAAATCTGCAACTATTGGAAATACCCCTAAACAACACACATACATTTTAACACAACTATATACACTTATGGTAGAATGCAAAATATTTTAATGGTGATGTAACAGGGCATTCCTGGCAGCCCCACTTGTGATGCAGCAGTGACATTCACATCCAGGATGTATTGGCACAAGGATGACTGAGAGCTGTCCTGTATGGAGATTTGTGCCAGGAATCATTCTATGGTAGTTAAAGGAGCTGAAAATGCAGATAACTCACTTACATCCCACCAGTAAAGCAACCTGACACACATTAAAACTATTCTCAGTATTAAAGATTGATTGCAGATCTATTCTATTGATGATCTACACAGCGTACCTGGACACTCATCTTTTGAGTAGCAGGAGCAGCATCCATATCAAGGACATATTGGCTATTGCAATGCTGGGAGGTTTCCTGAGTGGCAATATTTGACAGGAATTCATCGGTGGCACTGAAGGTTTCTTCTGCTGCAGGCTCACCACCAGTGACCTCACGATCACATGCCACATCAACTGCATGTCTCCTGTCTGCATGGATCATATCAGTAGCTCTGTGATGCTCCTGCTCATATGTGCAACTCTGTCTGCCCACCCTGCTGATATTTCATACAAGGTCATCCCAGAGTTCCACACATTCAGCCATTCTTGCCCTCCATCTTGACAGCAGGACCTTATGGTGTGGTGTTGGTGTTGTGAGTGCATCTATAATCAGCTCATTTTGGCCTCAGAGAATGGTGGTTTTCATCTTGGGGTCATATCGTGTACTGAAAACAAAATAATGATAACACATATAAGGATTACATAAGTACAACTTGTTATACAGATTATGCAATAAAGTAAGGCTCCCAATACTCAAAAGTGGATTAAATTATAGAGATTCAACACTGTGCAGTAAATAGCATGTGTGGTTACAAAACCAAGAAAGTAACAAGAGCAGAATGTTATTTATTGTGCCCTAACAGATACTGAACTATATCCCCCACCCAACATAACATTCCACTCTAGTTTTTTTTCATAGCAGGACTTCATAACATGACAGATAACATGTTAAGCAAACAATGGGGAAGTGTTATAAGTACGATCAAATGATCTCTGCATGGAGTAAGTGTGCTTAGTTAGCACACAGCATTATTCTTTATGCCTACCCTACATCCTCTGTATCTCTCATATTACTGCTAAAGAAGGCCATGTAATGAGTACATTTCTAACAAATGCATACATAATTACTTCACTGTAATTGTAATCGACATGCCAGCACAGGCAATATTTAGGTTACAAGATGAATACATACCTGATGGAGTGCAATACTCCTCTGTAGAAATATAGTAAATCCAAAGAAATGTGTATCTCAGTAACAATCATGCACTAATTCTCACCCACATCAGTTTATCCAGCTGCCATTTGCCTTTTTACAGTGGAGTAGATCAGTAATTGAGTACGTGTCCTACTCAGTGCTTCAGATATGCTAATTACAGCATACACAGCTGAACTGCATGCTGATCCACCAATCCTGTGGAGCTTGTTCTCATGATATAAAAGCATTGATGCTGTCTCCATTCCCTTTTTTTTTTATTTTTTGGTGGCTCGAGATAATATTGCAGAGCAGATACAAAAATTGGTACAAATAGATTGTCATTACCTGCTACTTTTAGAATACATCTGTCTGTAATACAGGCTGATGACACTACTGCTGCTGCACTAACCATACACGGAGAAGGTAGGGATTTTTCTAGGGTTCATAGACCCTGGAGGAACCGAGCAAACTCTCTCAGCATTGAATCACAGACAGAGACGAGGGCAGGAAACCATCCCACTGGAAAGTATGATATGGGTTTAAATGCAATTTTTAGTCATTAAGGCATTTCACAGAGCAGCAGAGTGCATGCTTGGTATGTTACAGGCATCACCATCCACTATCTTTAAAACATGATTGCATGGTATGCTGCAACATGGAAAATGTGAGCCTTATTTCTGAGTATATATTCATAGGGCTGCTGCAATTGTATCATGTATTGCATTACCCTTAATTAATGTGTACCTTACACTGGAGTCATGTACACAAGACAGCAAGATATAGGGAACAGGATATGTCTACAGTAACCATGAGGTGTACAACTCTAACTGCCAAGGCATGTTGAAAAGCATGCATATCATATGCCATGTGTGCTGCCAAACCTGCCAGTTAACATGAGTCCCATATGTGCCCCCTCCCAAATGCTAAAGATGTGTGCTCTGGGGGATAGCTCACAGGCTCATATAGGGGTGGATGCCTTGGATCCGCACCCACAAAATAACAGTCAATGCTTGTTCATGGTGGTTCAATATGGTTTTACTTATTTCACGACTGAATAACTTATTCCCACTTAATATCCTTAAACACTGTAAGGACAATAGTATAGGTTTGTTTTAACACATGGTCGGTACCACGGTATTGGTCAGATGATTGCTGACTGACCAAAGAACACAGCATGTTAGGACATTGTTGTATATATGCAAACTGGAATCATAACAACCTCTATAAGGAGAAAGTGAATTATATTCCATGTTCAACGTTTAACTACGTATACATCTAACGTGTACTATGTCAAAATAAATGTACATTCCCTTTTGACGTTGCTTGTGTGTTGAATGACTGTTACTGGTTGCTACAGTGAGATATATGAAAATAACACCTTTAAGACAGCCATGCATTCCTCCGAATGTACATTGCATGTTGATCTGGATTGCACACGTCTGTAGACATATTCACTGTGTACTAAAAAAATGGACTATATATATATATATATATATATATATATATATAGATATAGTAAATTAATTTATTTTTCTGCATGCTGTCACTTCATTTTCTATTGAGCCTGTATAAACTTTACAAGGAATAAAAATGTAGCTCCAGGCTATGTAACATGCCCTGTGCTGCAAGGAGTTAAGTGTTGCTTACAAGTTCAGAGGGTCCTGGGTTCAAATGCAAGTAATGCAGCTTTCATTTTTATAATGTATCCTTGGAATGGCTAGCAATGCAATCAATTCTAGACCTGTATATCTACATTCTTGTTGTGGGAACACGTGATTTTAAGACTGTAATAGTTAAGGTTGAGGGTTGTAATACTGCAAAATCCTGTTCTTTTTAATGGTGTCCCACTTCACATGACAAATGTTAGTAGTACAGCTAGTGTTTAATTTATCATACTTACATTTGTGATGGGTGAGGCAATTTTCATAATGATATCTGTATTATTTCACATATTGTGCATAATTAGCTTTGCCCAAATATGTTGCTTGTGTTTGCACGATGGTAAGCAGCGAGCAATATTTTCAAATGTTGCATATTGCAATGTCATGCATTCTCCATATCTGTTATAACTGTAATTGGTGGGAAAATACAGTGTACATCTGTGTTCATCTGCATTAAAGATGGCTGGCATTCAGGATAAAGGATTGAGATTTCATTTTCAAAGGTGGGGTGTGCAGGAGTCCAAAGTGTTTATAGGACTGATAGTGAATGATTATGTTTCCTGGCTGTTGCAGAAGCACTATCATGGATCAGCGAACAAATTGGATGCATAGAATAGTTTGGCCAGGGATTTGTCTACTGTTACCGGTATCCCCACACACTGGCAAATAGTGTAGAAATCACTAGCAGGACCTCAAGATGAGGAAGGGGGACACCGTCAATCATTGGATGGATGAATGTAGGACTGATGGCACTCCAGAGATGTGTGAGTATCACTTACAGGCAATGCTTGAATGATGAAGCAGCTGCATCTTCTTCCCATTGCTAATCTTACTGTGTTTAACTTATTCCCACAGTTAATGTGGAGAGAGGACAAGGGGCAGGATTCAGGAAGCCTCTGTGTAAGAGTTATAACTCTTACATGGAGGCTGCAGTTAAACGGTGTGATGTCAGCATGTCATGCATATGCATGAGGTGCATGAGGCATGCTGAATCACACTGTAACTCTTACACGGTCCGTGTAAGAGAGTAGGGGGCGTGTCTGTAGACACGCCCCCAGAAGTCTAGAATGGCTGAAAGTAAACAGCCATGACGGAAGCCATGGAAATGTGAATAACCACACTACACAACACATGCCCCCACAGACCAGCAATGTAAAAAGTGAACAGATGTTGTAAAATGAAAATAAAAACTGTTTTATTTTTTTTAAATCCCGTAAATGTTTGCTACTGTGTGTGCTCGTGTGCGCGGGTGTGCTACTAGCGCAACTGCAGTTAGCAATCAGTGGAGAAGGATATAAGAACTAAATATGCAAAGTCAGCCAAGAAGTAATAGCATAGCGGTAGAGTTGTCTGCTTTAGAGCAGGCAGGCAAGGTTCGAGCCCACACAACAACCTTTTTTTTTTTTTGTAAATAAGCACTAAAAAGGCCCCAGACAGTATTGTAGAAATGTAAAAGTATTTTCTTTTGTAAAATGGAATGAAATGGAGCATATATTTGCAAGTAATACAATAATAAAAATCTTTAGAAATGTACTGATAGCTAAACCGCAGTGAGACCGAGTGCCCGTAGCTAAGTAGTGTTTCACAAACTGCAAACAGCTTGCCCATAGCTAAGGACTGGTTTAACAGGCTCAAACTGTGAGCAACCAGCTGCGCTATGGTTAACATGTGTGTTACTAGCCAATTAAGGTGTAACCCAGCGCACACCATTTGCGCGACGCTCCCACAAGCTAACCGGCGGTGCGCATGCGTGAGCTCCACACAAACGAGCGCAGACCTGGTTTTAAAGTGTTTAAAAGTGCTTTTGGCATGATTGATTGACAGGTCCTGAAGTCATTCCCAGACAGTCCTAAAATGTAAAAGTCAGTGGTCAGGTTCGGTTCCAGGATACCATGCACTAGAGTCAAGGTACTAAACCACTATGCCATGACAGCAGTACTTAGAAATGCAGAAATAGTATATGTAATCCAAAATGGAGCATGATAAAGCAGTTTCTGTGAAGTTGATACAATTCCAAAATGGCCAATCATAGAAATGTGCGGGAAAATTGGCATATATAAGCCCCATAGGCGGGAATACACAGCATAAACGATTGTAGAATAGACCTGCAGGCAGAATGAGTGGAGTAGGGGAGGGACGTTGCTTTCGAGCACAGCGGTGGGGCGTTGAGGAGTCCAGATACATGGTCTGGCTCCTAGTTCACCATCATGAGGCCCAACTCATGCAGGGCCAGGTCTCATGGGGAGCATACAGGGCGGAGGCATGGGACCAGTTGGCTCATGATCTGACCAGTGCTACAGGCATTCCACGCACTGGTGAGCAGGTCCGTCACCACCATGTGGACCTGAAGCGACGTAAGCAAGACCAGTTGACCCAATGGATCCAGGAGGCCCGGGATATGCCCAACGCCCCACTACTGAGTAAGATACATTTTACTTATGTATGTAAGGAATTCAACTAGCTGATACCAAGGAGATGTGTATTCCAATGTTACTTGTTTTGTATTACAGCTGCAGGTGTCCGCTCTGCGAATCGCATGGCACATGAGCGGAGGTTGGTGTGGCTGCACCACCATACAGGTTAGTAACCCCACCTAGTACTTGTAAATAAATATTATAATCCAGCACGTAGCAGAACACTGCAGTGTATTGATTAAAAGTAATAGAATGTGCAAGCAGTAAGTAAAAGTCTGCAGGTATGGCTGCAACAAGTTCGTCAGTATGCAAGTGAAACTGGAAATATAACTGATAGAAATAAATAGTTCTGTAATACAGATGTCTCACCATTAATTAAATGTACTATAACCTGCAGTGGTCTCAAGGGTACAGCTTCAGAAGCTGAGTTAATCACATGTGAGATATATCCCCTGTTGAAATGCTGAATCATGACAGAACTGAGGCTGCTGGAAAGTGTTTGAATCACCACAGGTCTAATATGTGAACAAAGCCTAGAAGTACAAACCTGAACTGTAAAATAGCAGGATGTGTGAGAGTGACAGAAAGGGTCATGTATCAATAAATAAAGTAGTAATAACTCCTGAATATATAAGCTTCAGTGTGGTTCTACAGAAATAAATGCATGTGGGAATTAAAACTTAACATCCCAAACTGATTTCAGTGTGTCTGACTCTTGAATGTTCAGGCCAAACTCTGTATATGGTGATCACCGTCAGCGATTTGCAGATAGAATGAATGATTGCCTGACATACTAAACATCCATAGCTGTCCCCTGCCCTGTCATCAAAGTGTAGCAGGATGATGTATCTGATCAAATTCAAAATAACCAGGATAGTGATGTATCTGTAACAGGTCTAGCATGACAGTCAAGTAAGAATCAGTGGGAAAGTATCACCCACAAGTTAATTGTGTTTCTATTACAAATGTATATGAATGTATAATTTATGAATGTGTCATCATTTTCTTTCTCCACCCCACCCTATAATTGCAAATAAAAAAAACACTACATATTGGTATGTGAACATTTCATTAACCATGGACATTTGTCCTGTTTCAAAAATATATGCATGTCTGTTGTTGCATGTGCCCTGGTCATACCTGCAAACTGGCAAACCTGATGGCCTGTTGCCATTAATCAACCCTGCATGTTGTTCAGTTGTGTATTTCTGTTCAAATAATGCATGTGATATTGATATGCCCGTTGTTCAATGGTGTTAATATCTGGGTGTTTGTTTAATGGGAATACCAATGCATGCTGTTACAACTAATTTGAATGGAATAATATGCCACTAACCCAAACTAACATAACATACCCACAAACCCAGAACGCTTGGGAAGGCAGGTCCCAGCGGACCCACCTCTCCCACCTCAGCTAGCGACTGCACCTGGCACTAGTGCCCAGGCTGGACCCTCCTCCAGTGGCCCTGTGCCATCTTCGGGTGGAAGCGCTGCAGGGGATGGGGCCCATCCCCCCTCTGCAAGTGTGGCCGGAGGAGCATGTCCACACACCCTCCAAGGTGTCCAGTCTGTGGTGCAAAGGGAGTTCCAAGACTCTGTCCTTGGGCCCCTATGCCAGCTTGAGGCCCGGGTGGCACAGCTTACGGGCTTGCCCGTTTTCACGCCCGCACAGCCCCCAGCACAGCCCCATCCTGGGCTGTGAAGGAACAGTGGCAACTGCCTATGGGTGGGGATATCAGTTCCACTGTTGCCATCTGTGGGCTCTTGTGCCATGGATATCCCAACCTCCGTCCCCGTCAATTGTGTAACCCCCCCACATGTGTCATACACCGCCCCTGTATGCGTCTTGTCTGTCTTGTCTGTTAACCTACCCAACCTACCTCCCCAGCTATACCGACTACCTCACCTGACATACCACTCTCACCTGATAAAAAAACAAAAAAGGGCACTCTGTACCCACAAAAAATTATGCCCCATACATAGCTGTCCATGTTGCACACATGTCCGCTGGACATCGAAACTGTTAATTACAATTGGCTGTACAACAGGTATTAATGTTGTCCTGACACCTCTCTCAGGGGTGGAAGGTTCCAAATGTCACACCAAATTGCATACAAATGCACAGCTGTTGCTGGGTAAGACATGGGCAGCTATGGGCCTCACCTACATCGTTCCTGCAAATTCCAAGCTTGTTTCCCTACTGTCTTACCCTCTTTGTGACCCCTTTTTCATCACTTTCCTGTCACCCGTTTTTCTTTTCTTTCAAAGAAAATAGCTGGTGTGCTTGTCTTGTGAGCTAAACGCCAGTGCGCATGCGTGAGCTCCGCGCAAACGAGCGCAGACCTGGTTTTAAGTGCTTAAAAGTGACTTTGGCACTTTTGATTGACAGGTCTTGTACACATTTCGAAAGAAAAATAAATTCTCACTGTCAGTCTCGAGCCCAGGACCGTGGTAACACTAGACTGTATGACCTACTACTAAGCCATGACTCTCATACAAGAACATAGTGCTAAAATAAATATAACATGTAATACTAGGAATCAATAGAAAGGTAATATAGGATGTGTACTACCCAAAGCATGTCAGGTAGATTTTAATGCCTGAATTACTGGATTCCCACACTAGTTTAGTTTTCACGGAATCAGCCCTGCTAATCGTTAGCTTGTACATAATAATGTGAGGTAATGTTCATATATGAAAGTATGATATGTACACATATGTATATATATATATATATATATATATATATATATATATATATATAAATATATTAATACATGTGAAATATAGTGTTAGGTGTCAGTATTCACACACACTCACTACAGGAAACAGTGAAAATAAATGCAGCAACCACAATCTACAACACAGCCTGACTCCTGTGAGACTTAATAACCCTTTTAACTGCATAAAGGTGCCTTCAGCACTTTGATTGCCAGGTCCTAAACTCAGTTTGAAAGAAAATAATTCCTACTGTCAGTTCCAAGCCCCTTGGTAACACTAGTCTGTATGACCTACCACTAAGCCATAACTCTCATACAAGAACATAGTGCTGAAATAAATCTTACATGTAATGGTAGGAATCAATATATAGGTAATATAGGATGTGTACTACTCAAAGCATGTCAGGTAGATTTGTAATGCCTGAACGACTGTATTCCCATACTAGTTTAGTGTTAACAGCCCTACTAATTGTTAGCTTGTACATAATAATGTAAGGTAATGTACATATATGAAAGTATGTATTTGTACACATACATACATATATATATATATATATATATATATATATATATATATATATATATACACATATATTAATACATATGAAATATAGTGGTAGGTGTCAGTATCCATACACACTCACTACAGGATACAGTGAAGATAAATGCAGCAACCAGAATCTGCAACACAGCCTGACTCCTGTGAGACCTACTAACCACTTTAACTGCTTAAAGGTGCCCCTAGCACTCTGATTGATAGGCCCTATACTCAATTTGAAAGCAAAATATAAGCATACTAGTAGGCCCTACCGCAAGACCATTGTAACACTAGTCTGTATGACCTACCAGTAAGCCATGACTCTCATACAGGAATATAGTGCTAAATAAGTGGAACATGTAATAGTAGGAATGAAGATAATGGCAATATAGCATGTGTACTACCCAAAGCACGTCAGGCAGACTTTTACTGTCCCAATTACTGGATTCCCATACTAGTGTAGTGTTAACAGAAACAGCCCTGCAAATTGTTAGCTTGTACCCAATATTGTCAGCTAATGTACATATATGAAAGTATGTATATGTACACATATGTATATATAGCAATACATATGAAATATAGTCGTAGGCGTCAGTATGCATACACACTCACTACAGGGAACAGGTGGGAGAAATGCAGCAACCTGAATTCACAACACAGCATGAAGCATGAGAGATGTACTAACCTTCACACTCACAGAACATTTTCCAACAGCATACCAGCATGGTCCACGCCCTTATAATCTGAAAGGGCAACGCCTATCTCACATACCCTTTTATAGCACTGTCCTGAAATCACAGTGAGACATGCAATCAGTACACAACTGGCTGTATGCAATTAGCCAATGCTGCCTTACAATTGGTGCAGAGGCCATCACATGGACCTATGCAGATACCTACAAAAGCATTCAGTACCCACACTCCACAAATGCAATACAGTCATTGCACAAACCTACTGAGAAAGAGAGAGAGAGAGAGACAGAGAGAGAAATAAAAAAATATACAGACAGCCAGCAGCAAAACCAGCAGCAGCAGCAGCAGCAAACAGCAAGCAGCAAGCAGCACCACTGACACAGCAACAGCTGCCACAAACACAGGTAATGCAAAGTAGCAGGTTAATACTGTGTTTACTGTGACACCTCCAAATGTATCATAGTTCCCTATCTATAGGTATGTCCATGAGATAGGTTGTGTGTACATAGTCCTGAAATATATACATATGTAATATTGCTGTACATGTTGCCCATACTTAAAACTTCCATAGCTTAGAACACAAGGCCAGTTGTGCATATGATGCAGTAGTTACCAGGGTCAGTAGAGGTTACTCCTCATTGGTGTGGGACCACTGTGTATGTATGGCACTGTTCAGGTACATATCCTGTAGTATGGCCAGGGATTAATATCAGTCTGTCATGTGGTGCTATGTCCTCCAGGGGTGAACGTAGCACACATCCAGGGATACCATTTTGTAACAGTGATGCTATGTGTTCTGCAATGTTGAGGGTGGCCCTCACCTGGACATGTAAGAGGATAGGGAGGTTACAGTCATCTGTGATAACTAATACCGCATGTGTAGGAGAATGGGGGGGGGTACCTGCACCTAAACTGTCTGCAACAATGTTGCCAATATCTGTGCATTTGGTGAATGTGAAGCATCTTAACACTGATGACCACAGATGCCTTGCCTTCATGTGAATCTGTCCTGTCCTGTGCTGCAGTAGCCTCCTGCTATTGTTATACAATGTGCCTGTATCTGTAGTCCACTGGACAGGATAAATAAGTGGTGTGCATATGTTCTGGGTTAGATATGTGTGTGCACAGTACATGCAGTATGTGGGATGTCTGTGGTAAGCATATGCAAAGGGGCCAGCAGTGTGTGTTGTGGCTTCCACTGGCCCAATGGGCTGCATGGATAGCATCACAGTCATAACTAGTGAATAACTGTGTAATTATATGCATACATAGCAAGGTAGTGTACTGTGCTTGTGGTGTTGTTGGGATATCTATATCCAGGCTGAGTAATGTGTGTCCACATCACAGGGTTGGATGGCAACACACATCCAGTATGTAGGGATGAACACCCAGAGTGTTTCAGACGTGTCACCTGTGCAGAAATATTTGGCCATTACCTGTGCATCCCCCACAACACACACACATGCAACATATGGCAGAAGTACTATAGCAGTACACATAGGTTCATAGGTTCATACTAGGCTATTTGCCCTAGGGCATTGATAAGCCTAGTAGAATGTGTTTGTCTTTCACCACCCAATTACAAGTTATGCTGCTATGCCCTTGTCCGACGTTAGTATACTGTGCCTCTGTCTAACAGTGACATAGAAGTGATACCTGGGGTACAACTATGATCTCCATCCACTCATCCAGATTCCTATGGAAGAGAGTCAATGAGGGACTCTGCCTAACCTGTAGTGTGAGTTCATCATAGAGTGAAGGGAGCCTCTTGGTTAGGAATATGCCCCTCCAGCATGTCCTATTTATATCAGTGCTGAGGTTCAGGTCTCCTGAGCATGTGGCTGTATGGGACTCTGATTTCCTGAGGTGCAGCATGTTCATTACTTCTGGGTCGGACATGGCTGTATATGGCAGGCACAGATTGCCTCTGAACAGGCAGTATGCCACTGAGTCCAGCTGGATTTCCTTTAACTGGGCAGCATATGACATCTGTTTGAGCCATTTCATCCTCTTGATGAGGTACTGTTGTCCTGTACCAGTTGCTGTAGGTGTCTGGTTAGGTACATCCCAAAAGGTGCATTGTACGCAATTATAGGCCTGATGATGGATGAGTAAAGAGGCACAATGACCTCCCCTGCCATACATGTGAATCCCTCATGATTAGCTGGGCTATATAACATGTCTTTCAATCCACATTGGCCATGTGGTTGACAAATGGCAGACTGCTATCATGTTTGTTCCACAGGTCAGCAATTACATCTTTTGTACTCAATGGCCTAACACCTATGTGGTACTTTGCCACCAATGTGGAGGTGTGGGAATCTGCGTTGAATATTGATACTCCCCCTCCTTTGTTCAAGTGTTGGGGCCGACAAGAATGGTAACAGGTATAACTTGGTAGTGCTGGTGTGCTCCTGGGAAACCTGAAACAGGTTTATTTTACTGCACAGATATCGATGTCCATAATGCTAAGTAGGGTTTTGAGTGCGTGTATCCTGAGGTCTAGACTTCTGGTGTTGAGTAGCATCACTCTTACTTCCTCATCCTTTGTGATACGAATGGATGTGGGTTTGCCTTATGAGCCTTGCCTAATACAGGCACTATGGGTGTAGCAAGAGCCTCTGCCAAAATCCAATAGGCCAGGGGTGACATGTGCAAGCTGTCCCTAGCAAAGCATTGTGGCTTGTACAGCATACCACCCCAAGATGACAGGCATTGGCACACCTGTGAAAGACACCAGTATGTCAGTCAATTGTTGGAAGGGATCATCGTGCCTTGATATTGTGGCATCGTTCTTGGTGAGGGTAAGATGCTACTCAAGGTCAGGGTCATACTGTCTTAGGCTACATGCTCAGAGAGCTCCTTACTTTCTCATGTCATGTAGTCCAGGGAGGTATGTGTCAGGTCATTCACACCAGCATGGACATTGAGTGAGTCATACCTGTACTTGCCTTGGAGTTACTTGAGTGTTTGTGTTATGTGGCGGGTCGTAGTGCCCGACAGGCTGCACACTGTGACCCTCACCTCGTTAAGCCTGGTGAACGTGATGTCAGTGTGCCTGATGATAGAGGCGCCTAGTACAGGTGTATGAGGTGTGCTGTTTACTGTTAATGGCTGTGAGTGTTCAGCACATTGGCTTTGTGTGATATGTGTTGCACGTGTTTGTTTCCGTGGTAGTGGTTGCTTGAGTGTCTGCTTAGGAGGTCTCTGCTGCATAGGCAGACCTGTAGTCCGAGCCTACGAGTATGTTCATGTGTGATCATGTGTTAGTTCTGCTGTCGTGGTAGGTCTATGTGAGACTGGAAGTGTAGTGAGTGTGGTTTCCTTCTCCAACTGACTGGTTATGGCAGTATTGAGTAGAGAGAGCCTAGCCTCCAGTTTGGTATATGGTTGCATCACTCACATGAGTTTGAATTTGTTGTTAGGAGGAGGGGGTTGTCTGTGTACATGCAGCTGTTCTAACATTGTCTCTGGATTACCATACTCACCAGCTGGACTGGGGAGGAGACTGACAACTGACCTTTGGACATGCTAGAATACTACTGTGAATTCCGTAATAATTGAAAACAAGGTCCAGTGGGGAGTGAGGGTGTACTGATATTACCTACTACTGCTGACTGATATAATAGCTTCAGTGAGCAAGTGCCAGGTAACCTAAGTGCAATGTGTTACAATTAAGTAAATGCAACAATGTCAAGCAGTCACTAGCTGTCATGTGTAACATGGAAATACGTACAGTAAGCAATGCAGATATCAGTAGTGAGTCACAGAAGTGTTGAAAAGCTGTGTATTATGTGGCAGTAGCGTACCAGTGAAATAACAAGCTAACAAATAACAAGCATATAAACAAAGCTAGATTCAGGAGGCCTGGATGTAGTGTTTGCTACAGCAAACAAGGTGTACCAATGTCAGTAAGATACAGCTCAAATATGCAGGCACTATAAACCTGAAACCAGATGTTTCCAGCTATGAATGGCAGAGTACAGCCTATTGTCACACAAGAGTGCAGACCACAAACCTTGTTAATGTTAAATAACTGGCCTGAAGGCCAACTGCCTATACCAGAACTAATACACTTGGACAGTGGGCTCTCAACCAGCAGTTCCCAACTTCAAAGGATGAAAGATATGTGTCCTGCCACCACAGTGCTTGCCACAAACCTCCCTAATGTAAAACAACTGGTCTGAAGGCCAAGTGCTTAGTCCAAATGACTTAGAATGATAGCTACATTTTAATCAAATTACAACCAAGCAGTAATAATTACAATTTAATACTCCCTGTATAGAATGTGTACCATGTATTGCTGAGATACTATGCTGATAACCTGTTTGTGTACCTTTCCAGGGGAACATGGCACAAAAAGGAACCCCACGTATTCTGCTGCAGAGGATGAAGTGATCCACCAGAGCCTGGTGTGTGACTATGCCATCCTGTTCTCACGCACCACCCAGAATCAGCAGGAGAGGTCTGCACTGTGGCAAAATCTTGTTAGCAGGATAAATGATGTTGGCATACATGATAGGACATATGAGCAGGTGAGACATCACTGCAGTGATTTGATTAGAAATGTCCGCCAGCGTGCTGCAGATATCCGCAGGCAACAGGTTGCCACAGGTGGGGGGGTGGCCACACATCCCCCCCTCACCAAACAGGAGGGGCTACTGCTAAGTGTTGTGGATCCAGCCCCAGAACAACAACAGCAACAGTCATGCATCATGATGGAGGTTGGATCCACACAGCAGCAAGACACCGAGCGTGCAGGTAAGATGCCATATTTATTTATTGTTATTACTTTTGCATTTGTTGACCGAGATAGTCTAGCTGGATATATGTCCATTTTCAGTAGAGGCCTGGGGAGAAAAGCTCCACACATAACATAATAAAGGCAGGCAGACAAGTTGTTAATACAGACATCCAAGATAATAGAAATATACACCAGCTTGTTAATTAAATCAACATACATTTAAGGAACTCAAACAGTTTAAAGTCATACACAATGTACTGTCGGTTTCAAAGCAATTCTACCTAAAACATAAAGGTTATGCAATAAGGCAAAAGCCATATAGATAATAGCTAAAGCTCAGAAGGGTAGATAAGTAGAAGGAGTATGAAAGATAAAATAATAGGGAAGAGGCAGGAGTCAAGAAGGGAAGTGAGGAAAAGAAGTAAGACAGTCAAGAGGAGGTGGGAGGGATGGGAGAAGTAGGTCAGAGCATAGAAGGACATCAAGGGGAAAGAAACAGGGTAGAAGCCAGTTTTTATGCCCAATGAGGGGTTAAAGGTAAAGAGAGGGTGGGGAGAGGGACATTAGCCTGGAGTACTACAAGATCAAAGTCAGTGGTTTTGGAAGTACAGTTTGAGTTATAGGTTCATAGGTTAGTACTAGGCTAACTGCCCTTGCGAGCCATGTTAAGCCTAGCCAATTATCCCCTGTGAGATTCAAACCTTGTACCCTGTGTTTGTAAGGCAAACACCTTAACCATTAGGCCACCCTCCCAACAGTTGTTGTTTGAAGAGAGGTAAGGGTGAGATTAGAGTTAACTCCTGGTATGTACATATGACTGTTCTGTACACTGTTACTTCATGCACGCATAAGGTGTGCATGTGGTATGTATCTGTCATCATGATATGTAATTGTGCATGTGTGATACAGACATTATGAGCAGCTGATGTGTATAAGGGAACTAGTGTACTACTGTACTGTATCAGGTGAAAAACAAATGGCACACTTGTGCCCATTGACATTACTCTCTTCATACTTCCAGGACCCTCCCATCTAGCAACGAGGCAGGCCATACATGCTGGTGAGTGTGTTTAACATTACCTGAAAAACAATTTATAATACTAGTAAGAGTAGTGTAACTCTGTAGTATACATGCTGGTGAGAGTGTTTAATAATACCTGCAATACCCAGTTTAACAATATTAAGTGTACTGTAACACAGTACTGATGTGTGTGTTTACTGTGGGGTGTGCATGTGTGCGAGTGTGCCTGTGCCCATGTGTGCATGTGTGTTTGTGTCCATGAGTGCATGTGTCCATTTCTGAATGTGTGCATTAGTACTGAAGTGCATCTCTGTCAAATATGTGTTGAGACTGTAATCTGTGTTCCCTGTTTTCCTCCCATAGGTTCTGGTGCTGCTCTGGTGACCTGCAGCAGGGAACCTGAATCTTGTGCCCCAGGTACTGATGATGATGAAATGTCTGTAATGGTGCAGGAAGGTGTGTCTGGGTCCGCCATTGATCAGCCAATTGACAATACACAGCTGTCAACCCCATCAATGCGCACAGTCATCCTTCCGTCACATCCTTTGTCACCATTGTCCCTAGGTGATGGACAG
Organism: Protopterus annectens; assembly: GCF_019279795.1. Taxonomy (NCBI): domain Eukaryota; kingdom Metazoa; phylum Chordata; order Ceratodontiformes; family Protopteridae; genus Protopterus; species Protopterus annectens. The sequence continues at coordinate 1,340,532,041 of NC_056747.1, forward strand.
TATGCAGTGGGCATAGATCAGGGTAATGTGGTACCTGTGGTACATGCATCCCCACAAGGCAGCCATGAGCAGGGTCCTCCAATGGTACCACGCAGACAGTCGCCCTTGGGTTCTCGTGGGGGCATCCGTGGCCATACTGCCTCTGGCCGACGTGCCCAAGGAGGTATGTCAACCTCCACTATGTTTCGGACTGTTATGCAGGCACAGGCACGTATGGAAAGGTACACCAGACAGGGTCTGAGGGAGCTGAGAGCATGTCGCACAGCCATGACAGACGGCATGCGTGACGTTGCGAATGCTATCCGTAACTTCACAGATGTCATTGACAGACGTTGTGGGGACATACAACAGCTGCTCCACAACCAGATGTCCATGGGCCAGGGCGATGGTGTGCGTTTGCGACGTCAACGTGGCCGTATGCCAGCAACAGCACCAGCTGGCAGTGGCCGCGGACAACAACAGGCCCACTCACGCACCTCAAGTGCCAGCACCAGCCCCAGCAATGCTGGGTCTGTGTTGTAATCAGGATGCCCCAGGAGACCACTTGCACGTGGCTCTGGATAGCCCCAACAGGGAACTGTGTCCAGTCAACACACCCCTGCTTTCGATGACAGTACCCAGTCTGGGTTAGTACCGGATACAGCCCGTAGCACCCCTGCCAGGCACAGGTACCGTGTCCGTGCCCACAGACATTGATCTGGATGACCTGACAGGTGCAGTCTGTGGCTGTCCACAAAACCCTGTACATGGCAGCCATTATGTGGGACTGTGTGCGTGCTTACACACATGCAGAAATATAACACCTAGGGCAAACACATACACACACACACACTGCACCAACACCGGTCCACTCTGTACTGCTGCCCCTCACAAACACACATACACACACATGTCAATTGGTGTTACCAGTGGCTAGCTTGGGCATACCTAACCCAAACCCTGTGCATATGATGACACTGTGCCACCTCCTGCATACTACAACATTGGTGCAGGAAAAGGTAAACACGTTGCTGATGCACAGGGTGACTACATAGATGTGTATAAGTAGTAACATGTTGGTAACTGTTCACTGTTCCACTATGATTGTGTGTATATCACAGCAGTCCTGCTGCAGTAACTGTATGAATGTCCTCAATTGTTATCTGTACCCATACTACTTACCAAAGTGTACCAGCTGCACACCATCACATGCTACCATTGACTATGGGAATGCACATCATGTGCTGTTATGTAGATTCAGCTATATGTATCTATTCTGTCACACATGCATTTACACACACCCTGCTACCCCCACACATGCACACGCTCACATGCCATTCCCATTATTTATTACCCTACATGAGTAGCTGTCGATACATGACAGGTACACATTTGAGAAGTGCACTATGTTGTTTACTACCGATTTCCTCCTCTCTACCTGTACTCACAGGGTGCAGGCAACCTCATCAGTTCAAAGGTGTAATGTGCATCAGGTACTGTGGTACCCTGATTGCCACATCAAACATGTTTCCCATACGGAAATGCACACACAGACACATCCCACATCCACACACTTGCCACATTCAAGCTTCAAAACACTATCTAGGTATATTCTGGTACATGTGCGTGTTACAGTAGCATGTAACATTATACTGAGTACTGGCAGTTGTCTGTTGTCATGTTGTTTGTATAGAGTAAAATAATTGTTCGTTTATCCTACTTCATTTTGTGGACATTACTTGAAGAAGTGTTACCTTACATGTGTTATTGGTACCACCACCTTCTCTTTTGTAGTTTTGTTTGTATAGGGTGCTGTCAACATCACTGCTTGTTAAGGGAAATGTGCACCCTGCAGTGCATAGCCCCTTTTGGCAAAAGCCACATCCCACCCCCATCATTGTGCACACACACACCCACAGTAAAACACATACTTTCCATTTGCAAGATTCAAACCCATACCTAACTGTGTTATGACAGCAGAAGCAGACACATTAGCAGAGTGTGCTATTTGCATTAATGGAAGAAAACCTTTCTAATGCTGTACTTAGAGGGTGCTGACATCATCTGTGTGTAGGAGGAGGGATGTGCACCCTGTAGTGTGTTCTCCCAGTTGGCAAAAGGCACTTATCCCTCCCAGCATAATGCACACACATAAACCACACTCATACTAACACACATACATTCCATTTGCAGGATTCAAACCCTTACCTAACTATGTTATGACACTGGAGAAAGACACATTAGCAGAGCGCGCTATATGAATTACTGGAGGACTTTAATTCAGGTAATATAGTTATAGAGTCCTGACATCATCAGTGTTTCAAAAGGGGGCTCTGCATCCTGTACTGTACTGTCACAGTTGCTAATAGGGGCATTTCCCACACACACATCGATGTGTTCGAGGTTTGCATATGTGGGGGATCCAGTACTCCAGTGTGATTAGTATATGGTTCGATTGCAACAATGAGGGATATACTTCCAGTGGTGAGCATTTTGTACTCATGTTTGTGATGATCAGGTCTAGTATATCTGCCTCTCTTGTGGGAAGGTTGATTACCTGTTCCATAGCTAAAGAATGTCTGATCTATGGGAACCCCAGAGCTTGGGTATTGGGGCTTGTGTAATGTTCACAGTCTATGTTTGGGTAGCTGACACCACCCAGTATGATGGTGTTTGCAGAGAAATCTATACTCTCCTGTGTGAGCATGAAGGCTGTGTGGGAGTCCTGAGTTTGAGAGGGTGCTGTAAGAGCTCCTCTGTGTCTCTTTCCATGTGGTCCAGGGAGGTACGTCTCAGGTTGTTTGCACCAGCATGGACAATGACTGCCTCATAGTTGTACTTGCTGTGGAGTGACCTGTGTGCCTGTGTTATGTGGCACATTCTATCACCCGACAGGTAGCTAAATGTGACCCTCATCTTGCTCAGTCTGGAGGGCGGGACGTCAGTCAACAGCTCATGTCAAGCATGTTCACACCCCTCATAAATGATGTGGAAACCTTCAAAGGCCCCAGGCCTGTTGAAAATATGGACCAGACTGCAGATACCTGTATAAAGGCATTCTATGGACACATTCAGGAATGCATGGATCATGCAACCACATATGAAAGCATGACCCAATCCTCCAAAGGCAGATGTCCTGTGTGCCGGCCACCAGCCATGAACAAACTATACAATAGAAGGATGAAGCCACTACATGATACAACTAACTCCCAAAATGTGAAGGCATCACTGATGAGTATTGGAAGACAACTACAGGCACCCATACGATTGTCTAAGGCCATCTTTGAGAGAAGATTCCACAAGCCACTGAGGATAATCACAAGGCTTTCTGTAGTTATGTTAGGAACCTGGGTGGTAATACCCAGATATGCTCAGAGATAATCCAAGATGTCACACGAAACGCAAAACACACAGACATTGCCATCATCCTAGTGGACAGGTTCACTGCTGCTTTCTCCCCCCCACCACACCAAAAGGGCAAATATGTCTCGCAGCAGAGTGCTGCCCCCCCTGACATCACAGATGCTCAGGTAAGAGATGCCCTTCCCAAAGCAATAAACACTGCATCAATGGGACCAGACAGTGTCCCAGGCTGTGTCCTACATGAACCACAAGAAGAGGTACACCCATACATAACACTACTGTTCAATCCCAGCCTTACTACACGATATGTGGCCAAAGAGTGGCATACAGCAACAGTGGTCCCTCTACATTCAAGTGGTGCCTTAACGGACCCTGGACACTATTCGCCCCATATGTCGGACTAACTTGGTCTGCAAAGCTATGGCAAGGATCATCATGAACCTCACATATATAGATATTGGGGACCTACAGACATGTCACCGTACACAGTTTGGCTTTGTTAATGGCAGATCCTGCCTCTCAAAGCTGTTTGATTTCTTTGAAACAGTCACCAAGGCCACTGTCAAGGGGAAGGAGGTCTACACAGCCTACCTGGACCTTGCATAAGCCTTTGATACAATACCCCACTTGTGCATTCTAGGGAAGCTCACCAGTGTACATATTAACCCCTATGTCACTATGGATATTGCACAGTGACTCAAGGGCAGAACACACATTGTTAGAATTGCTGGAGCCATGTCAGCCTCCAACCAGGTACAAGTGGTGTCCCACAAGGCTCAGCCCTGGGAGCTGTCATGTTCATTATATAGTTATCATAGGTACAGGCCAACATGGAAGTACTGTGGCTGAGCAAGTCGCAGATGACTGCAAACTGGACGCCATAATCAACTCTCCAGCTAACACACGCATCCTCCAAAAGGGCCTCTTGCAAACACAGGACTTGTGCCACAGCCATGGCCTCAAGGTGAATGACAAAAAGCGTATAGTCATCCCCTTTGTCAAACACAAAGTGACCACAAAGTACCACATATGTGTTAATCCATTAAGTGCAGATGAAGGAATTATGGACCTTGGGGTACACAGGTTGATAGCATTCTACCATTTGACAACAACATGGACAAAGTGGTTAGGAAAACATTTTATATGGGCCACATCATCATGATGGGATCCACATGTAGATCAGGGAGGACATTGTGCCCCTTTACTCATCCCTCATCATGCCCATAATTGACTATAATGACCCTGTCGGCATGCACCTTACCAGACACCTGCAGCAACTGGAAAGACCACATACGTGCCCGACAAGAGGATCAAAGGGCTCAAACAGATGCCACATACTGACTGGTTAAAGAAACAGCAGCTCTACTCAGTGGCATACTGCCTCTTCATAGGCAATCTGTGCCTAACATATAAAGCCATGTCAAACCCTCACTTAATGGCCATGCTGCACCTCAGAATATCCAGATCCCATCAGGATACACGCTGGAAAGACTTGAACCTCAGGAGTGATATACATAGGACATGCTGGAGGGGCACATTCATAACTCAGAGGCTCCCTTCATTCTGGAATATTATCCCAATAGAGGTTAGGCAGAGTGACTCAGTGATTATCTTCAAGAGTGATATTAATGATTGGATGTGACATTGTAGGGTTACCCTGGGTATCACTTATGTGTCACTGTGAGACAGAGGCACAGTATACTAACCTTGGAAAAGGGCATAGCAAGACAGATTTACAATGCATGTTGAAAGCCACACACATTCTGGCTAGGTGGATACATGCCCTGGGCAGACATCCCTGTATGTAGCTATGGACCTATGTATCTTGTTCACCATTGGCCCCATGTGCTGTTAATCACCAATGCAATCTCAATACTATGGTAGCATGTGCAAAGGTCAGTTGTCAGTCACCTCTATGGTACAGTTGTGGAATATGTGTGTCATGTAGTAATGTCACAGCTGCCACATGTACACAGTCAACCCTATCCCCTACCCATGGATGTACAACACATGTATGAGATGGAAACACATGGCCAAACTGTGGACTAAGCACTCTGAACCCAGTACTGGCATAACCTGTCAGGTGGCATGAAATACTACAGTGACAGCAATACCAATCTGATGTGGACCTACACTGACAGCAATACAAGCATGGAAACACACCGGGCCATTCGTGGAGCCTAAGGATAGCATCCTGCATGACTGGCAGACATCTCTGCAGCTGGCACACAGGCATACGTTAGGCCTGCACACAGCACGCATAACACATAGCACACAAATCCTGTGTGCCAAACAAGCACAGTCTGTACAGCTATACATCACTACTGCTGCAGTTGTGTTAGGTACATTTATTGTCCAGTATAGTGAGGACATGCTCACCAGGCTGGACAAGGTGTAGGTCACAGTGATATGCTCATGGGGCACTATGGTCCACCACATAACACAAGCATACAGGTCAGTCAGATGCATGGACACATATGACTCAGTCATTGTTCATGCCACCACAGCTGATGTGGGATGTCCCTCACTGGGATACATGATAGGGAACATGGAAGGGATCACAGAGCAAGTGACACAGGCTGGTAGAACCCTGACCTTGGTTGGCATCAGACCCTCACCAGGGATTCTGACATATTACTGAATGCTAATGAATTACTGTAGCTACAACACCCTAGCTGAACGGTTCTTAGCATGCGGTCACTGCATTGCTATGGAATAACGTCTTACCACTCCCACAACAGGTGAAAACATGCAGCACCTGTTCATCAACAACAGGTAGACTATATGCCCCAGACCATGTGTGTATCCCTCACTACTAGGCTGATAGCATCTACATCTCACACTGTATATACACATCCCACATGCAGCACCTGCACAGAAGACCACAGTCATAATGTTACCCTGTGCAAATACCATGTATTCACATGTGGCAGGCATCACAAATGGTAACTATTGAAGGTCACAGGTACATATGTGTATTTGGCACACACACACATACATCATGTGTGCATTGCCATAACTGGTTTAATCAATGTCATGCATTATTGTGAGGGACAACCCACACACATGGGCATTCTGTGTGGGCAAAACACACGTGGCATGTCTGTAATCAAAAGCCATAAATAATTGTGATATCGTTTAGAAAGGGGTATGTGCATCCTGTAGTGTGTTTTCCCAGTTGCCAAAAGGGATATTTCAGTCATACACACTTACCCCCCTTCACACACACTTGCTGGATTCAAACCCCTGCCTAACTATGTTATGACACTAGAGACAGACGTATGAGCGGAGCGTTCTATTCACATTACTGGGGGATTTCCTTTCCCCTGATATACTTATAGGGTGCTGACATCATCAGAGTTTAGAAAGTGGAATGAGCATCCTGTGGTGTGTTTTCCCAGTTGCCAAAAGGGATGTTCCTTTTATATCCACTTACCCCCCTTCACACACACTTGCCACATTCAAACCCCTACTTAACTATGTTATGACACTAGAGACAGACGCATTAGCAGAGTGCACTATTCACATTACTGGGAGATTTCCTTTCCCCTGATATACTTATAGGGTGCTGACATCATCAGAGTTTAGAAAGTGGAATGAGCATCCTGTGGTGTGTTTTCCCAGTTGCCAAAAGGGATGTTCCTTTCATACACACTTACCCCCCTCACACACACTTGCTGGATTCAAACCCCTACCTAATTAGGTTATAACACTAGAGATGGACGCATTATCAGAGCACGCTATTCAGATTACTGGGCGATTCCTTTTCTCCTGACATACTTATAGGGTGCTGACATGATCAGTGTCTAGAAAGGGGAATGAGCATCCTCTGGTGTGTTTTCACAGTTGCTAGGAGTAACATTTGGACTAAGTGTGTGAGCATGCCCAGTTCAGCCTTCCCATGGCATGTTGTGTGAAAGATGTCTCATTTATCTAAGTGTGTGAGCATGCCCAGTGTGGGCTTTCCATATGTTGAACTCTGCAGCCCATCACATTTGTGGATGAGTGTGACCTTCAACAAATACCTCCAGTTTATGGTTGTGTGTTCTGTGCCATGTTGTGCAGTTACTGTCCAAATGCTTTTTGTGTGAACACAACAGGGAGTATACTGTGCCTGCAGGTTTTGCATGGGATACTTTGCACACAATTGTCAACATCCGTTCATACTGACCTAACACTGTAGTACTGTATAGTGTAGTGGTTCAGTACTTTCACTGTGGTGGTCAGTATCCTTGGCTTTAGTCCTATCACTGCTTTACATTTCCATAGTGTGCACAACAGCCTGGTTAGGGTCCAGTTGTGCACATCTGCACAAAGGCGGTGCCTATACAGACCCTGGTAATTACTGCCCCATAAGCTTAACAAGTCTAGTCTGCAAAGCTATGAAGAGGATCATAATTGAGCTCATAAACAAAGATATAGGGGACATGCAGACATTGTACCCATCCCAGTTTGGCTTGGTCAAGGGCAGATCATGCCTTTTGTACTTGGTTGACATCTTCAAAATGGTCACTTAGGCCATTGTTGAGGGAAAGGCAGTCCATACAGCCTACCTTGGCCTTGCAAATACTTTCAACACAATACCCCACTCAGGTATTGTAGAAAACTCTACCAACTGAAATGTAAACCCATATGTCACAAGATGGGTTGCAAACTGGCTTAAGGACGGGACCCACAGGGTTAGAGTTGCTGGCACTATGTCAGACTCCAGGCCGGTCACAAGTGGTGTCACACAGGGCTCAGTCCTTGGCCCCCTATTGTTTGTCATCTACTTCTCAGAAGTACAGGCCAACATGGGAGGACTTTGGCTGACAAAGTTTGCAGATGACTGCACACTGGGCGCCATAGTGGACAGTGCATCAGACACGGATATCCTTCAGAAGGGACTCATGGAAACTGATAGCTGGTGCCAGAGCTATGGCCTGAAGTCAAATTGCACAACATGTGTAGTCATTCCCTTCGGGAAAAGCAAGGTAACCCCAAGCTACCATATAGGTGGCAATCCTCTAAGCACAGAGGAGGTTATCATGGATCTGGGGACACAGATTGACAGTCGCCATTCTTCTGACACTCACGTTGCTAAAGTGGCTAGAAAGACATTCTACATTGCCCACCTGATCAGGAAGGGATTCACATCCAGATCTAGTGGGTCATTGTTCCCCTGTACTCTTCACTTTTCAGACCGATGATCGAGTACAATGCCCTATTCTGGATGTATCTCACCCGACATCTGCAGCAATTGGAGAGACCCTGAATGTCCCCCACCAAAAGGTTAAAGGGATTCCAACATCTGTCATATGCTGCCAGATTGAAGACACTCCCGCTCTTTTCAGTCACATACCGTCTGCTTAGAGGTGACATGTGCCTGACATGCAAGGCCATGTCCAAACAGGAATTAATGGACATGCTCCACCTCAAAATCGGCAGATCCACCTGAACCACTAGTGCAAGTGACTTACACCTTAGCATGGATGTACGTTGGACATGTTGGAGGGATGGATTTATCACTCGGAGACTCCCTATGCTGTGGAATACAATCCCGGTCCATGTGAGGCAGAGCACCTTGCTGGCTCTGTTCAACAGGTATCTTGACCTGTGGATGGGAGATCATAGGTTTACCCCGGGGATCGTCACTGTGTCACTGCTGGAGAGAGGCACGACAAACTAATGGGCACAGTACTGTTTCCATATAAGGGGTGGTGTACGCCAGCAAACTCTGGGCTAGGCTTATACCTGCCTTAGGGAAGATAGCCTAGTATAAACCTATGTACCTATGAACCTATCTGACCATGTTGCATTATGTTCAGATGTGAACTACTTACAACAGCCTCATCCAACATCAGTAGTGTATTCCACAACATGGGTGTACATTGGCAAACACTACCGATGTACCCTAGGCCATTTCTAATGCTAGTTGGAGAGTGTGTTTGTCCGTCAACACATTGTAAGTGTAGTTTGCCATGACATATGTCTTGTTTAGTATACTGTGCCTCTGTCTACCTGTGACATAACATTGATACCCAGGGTAAACCTACCATCTCCCATCCACTCATTAGGATTCCTGTTGAGGAGAATCAACGAGTGACTCTATGGATAATCTGTACTGGTAGTTTACTCATGCGTGGGGGTGGCTTCTGTGTTATGGATAATGCAGTACAGCTTGTCCTATGTATGTCAGTGCTGGGGTTCGGGTCCCTCATGTGCATAGCTCCCTGCCATTCAGATTGTACAAGGTGCAGCATGTGCATTGATTCCAGCTTGGACATGGCTTTCTACATCAGGCACAGCTTGCGGTTGGGTGGCCAGCATGGCAGTGTGTGGAGCTGCACTCTGTTTAATCAGGCGACACATTACATGTGTTCCAGCTCTTTCATACTCCTGGTGAGGTACTGTTGTGGACTTTACAGTTGCTGGATGTGTCTGCTGAGGTACACCCCACAGGGGCTGTTGTGGTCATTTCTAATGCTGATGAAAGATAACTGCAGAACCACAATGACCTCCCCTTAGCTAGATGTCAGTAAGCATGGACCATGCAATCACAAATAAAAACAAGACCCTCTCCACAAAGGGAAAGTGGCCTGTCTGGTGGACCCCAGCCATAAACAAACTGCATAACAGATGAGGGATACTAATGCAAGACAGAGCTACATCTCCAAAAGGGAAGACAGCTGTGATCAGCACTAGTAGAAAGCTACATTATCTCATAAAGACATCCAAGGTCAACTTGGGGACATAAATCACCAAAGACAATGAAGGTAACCACATTGCTTTCTTCAGTTATGTCAGACACCTGGGTGGGAACCCTCAGATATGCTCAGAGTTGGTACACAACGACATATATTCCAGTGACCTGACAGATATTGGCAACATTCTGGCAGACAGCTTCAGTGCAATTTACCCCCTCCCTCACCCCCAAAAGAAGATAGTTATCACAGCTGTATGTAACATCACTGTCATCTTGGATGTCCATGTGAGAGCCGCACCCAGCAAAGACAAGTACACAGCATCAATGGGACCTGATGGTATCCCCGGTTGCATGCTATGTGAACTCTAGAAGGAGCTGGACCCGTATATACAAATGCTATTTAACCTTAGCCTTGCTACAGGATATGTACCTGAACACTGGCGTACGGCATCAGTGGTCCCACTCCACAAAGGAGATGCCTCCACAGACCATGGCAACTACCACCACACAAGCTTAACCAGCCTTGTCTGCAAAGCTATGGGAAGAGTCATTATTTAGCTCTTACACAGAGACATTGGTGACCTACAGACCCTTGATCCCACCCAGTTCAGCTTTGTACAGGGCAGATCCTGCCTTTTGCACCTAGTTGATTACTATGAAACTGTCAGTAGGGCCATCGATGAGGGCTACACAGTCCACACAGCCTACTTGCACTTGGCTAAGGCCTTTGACACAATACCCCACTCAGGCATCATAGACAAGCTCAACAGCTGAAATATAACACCATATGTCACAGGATAGGTTGCAAAATGGCTAAGAAACAGAACCCATAAAGTCAACATTGCAGGTGCCTTGTCAGATTCAAAGCCAGTCACAGGTGGTGTCCCACAAGGATGTGTCCTGGGACCCCTCTTATTTGGCATTTACTTTTCAGATGTGAAAGCAAACATAGGAGGGTTGTGGCTGACAAAGTTTGCAGATGACTGCAACCTAGGCACCATAGTGAATACATCAGCTAGCACACACATCCTACAGAATGCCGTCACAAAGACAGATAGCTGGTGCCGGACTCATGGCCTGAAACTGAATGCAACTGATGTGTAGTCATCCCCTTTGGGAGGAACAAAGTACCCACAGATCAATACATAGACAGCAACCCACTGAGCACAGAAAACAAATCAGACACCTGGGGACACGTGTAGATAGTGACATCTCGTTTGACACCCATGTTGCCAAAGTGGTTAGAAAGACTTTCTATCTTGCCCACCTTATCATGGAGGGTTTTCCATCCAGATCAAAGGAGGTCATTGTACCACTATACTTCTCCCTTATCAGGCCCATGATTGAATACAAAGCCCCACTTGGTATGTACCTCACCTAGCACTTGCAACAGCTGGAGAGACCCCAAAAGTACCTTACCATGAAGATCAGGGGTCTACAACACATGTCATATGCTTCCAGAATAAAGGAAATCCAGCTTTATTCAGTGTCATACCGCATACTTACAGGTGACCTATGCCTGACATACAAGACCATGTCCAATCAGGATTTGGTGGACATGCTCCACTGCAAGCAATCCAAATCCACCAGAACCATGAGAGCTAAAGATTTGAACCTCAGCACATACATGTATAGGAAATGCTGGAGGGACAGAGTCATAACTCAGAGGCATCTCACACTCTAGCAGAGTATCCCAGTTCATGTTAGATAGAGTCCCTCACTGACTCTCTTCAAGATACATCTGGACAACTGCATATGAGACAGAGGCACAGACTAGACAGAGGCACAGTCAAGTTATTCAATTACATAAGGGGGTCATAATGTGTCACTACTAAGTCAGAGGCACAATATTCGGAATCTATTCTGTACACTTATTACCACTATAAGGGGTGGCAATAGCCACATCACTATGGCTAGGCTTATACATGCACTAGGGCAGATAGCCTAGTAGTAAACTATGAAACTATGAAACTATGGTGTATGTGTAGGTATTGTCAGTCAAGCACTATAATGTGGTTTGGGGGGCTTGATATCTCCCTGTATTCCAACATTGTTTTGTCTATTCCTTCTAGCATGTCTAGGGATCAGTTGCTAGTGTCCTCTCCTGCTCAGCTGGTGAACCTGGGAATATTGAGGCAATGTTACAATTGCCTCATGTACACTGACAACCCTCTCCTTCTCCCATAAAACATAAATACATGTGAGAGATGCAACTATATAGCCAAAGTGGAGGCTGAGCTCTCTCAACATAGGACTAGCAAGACCAGAGAGAAGGTGAAGATAACCACACACACCACAAACCCAGTCTCACATAGCACTATCACAACTTAAAATCATACACATAGACACACAAAGACATACTTGGAGGCTCTGATCAGAATTCTACCAAAACAGCAGCGGCCACCACAGCAGAAACCCACACAACTGCCTCCACAGGGCACAGCACATGCAACACATAGACCACAGAGTCAGTGTGCCAAACAGTCACAGCCCTTAAGGCCAAACACAATGCCAGACACACTTGTCATAGGTAACTCCATAGTCAGACACACTGACGTCCCGCTCACCAGATCGAGTACTGAGGAGGTCACAGTAAGCTGCCTATCAGGCACTGGAATCAACCACATAATGCAAGCACTCAGGTCACTCAACTGCAAGTACAAGTCTGACTCAGGCATTATCCATGCTGGTGTGAACGACCTGAGATGTACCTCCCTGGACTACATGAAAAGAGACATAGAGGATCTCTCTGATTATGTAGGCCAGGCAGGTATGACCCTGACCTTGAGCAGTATCCTACCTTCACCTAGTATGATGCCACATAAACAGAGACAAGATGATCAGCTGTAATAATTGGCTTAAACTATGGTGTCATTCAAAGGGGGTCCAATGTCTGTCTGCCTGGGATGACATGCTGGACAGGCCACGCTGATTTGCAAGGGACGGCTTGCACCTGTCAACCCTGAGCTTCTGAATTTTGGCTGAGGCTCTTGCCACCCCCACTGTGCCTTTTTTATGCAAGAATCAGATTCTACACCTACCACCCTAGAACACAGAATAGGAAAAACACTAAGGGTAATGCTGCTCAATGCCAGAAGTCTCAACCTCAAGCTGTACACACTCGACGCCCTTCTCAGTATGGAGAACATTGATGTCTGTGCTGTGACTGAAACCTGGTTCACGGCTTCTGACAGCATCCTGGCACTATCGGGTGTTACCTCATATCATGCGTTCCGGCCCCAAAATCCGGACAACACCAAGAAAGGAGGGTGGGTGTCCATATTCATCAAGGACAACCTCACCTCAAGGTTGGTGGCAACACACGATGCATCGGAGACCATCCAGATGCAAGTAACCGTAAGCAAGACTGCTCTGCAGTTTGTAGCATGTTACATGCCACCCTCTCAAACTCAGGTACCTCACACAGCTTTCCTGAAAACACTGGAGGGGATAAATGTATCTCCAAACACCATCATACGGGGTGATTCCAACTATCCAAATATAGACTGGGATCACTACTCAAGCCCCAACACTCTAACCCAAATGTTCCTAGAGTTCATACACTCAAATGCCATGGAACAACTAGTCACCATCCCCACAAGTGGAGACAACATACTAGAACTCATCATCACGAACATGGGGTCACAATGTTCAACACCAGAAGTATACCCATCATTGGTGAGATCAGATCATGAACTAATCTCAGTGGGAGTCCACATCCCACCCCCACCCCAGATAGAAAAGACAACAGTGAAGACCTTCTCAAAAGCCAACTTCACACTTCTGAAGACTGGTGTGGTCTCTTTCAAGGCCCCCAAGCCAGCGGACACCATTACCCAAGCCGCTGTATCACTTACAAATGCCTTCTACCAGCACCTCCAGGACTGCATGGATCAGGCAATCCCAAACAAAACAAAGACTCTTTGTACCACAGGCAAGCATCCAGTCTGGTGGACCCCAGCCATAAACAAGCTCTACAACAAAAGGAAGGAGCTACTACAAGATAGAGTGAAATCCGTAGAAGGGAAGACACCCCTGCTCATTATGAGTAAAACACTGAGTTCCCCCATAAAATCATCCAAGGCAAATTTTGAGAGTAAAACCTCTCAGGACTCAAGGGACAATCATGAGGCCTTTTTTACCTATGTTTGACACCTGGGAGGGAACTCCCAGATATGCTCAGAATTAGTTTGAAATGATGTAAATATCACTGAACCTACAGACATTGCCAACATACTGGCTGACAGGTTCAGTGCAGATTTCTCCCCCACCCCTCCCCCCCAACTGGAGGGATATCTATATCAGAGGATTGTAGCCCCCCAAACATCTCAAATGCTGGGGTGAGAACTGCTCTATACAAGGCGGAAAACACTTTATCCATGGGACCAGATGGTGTCCCCGGTTGTGTGCTCCATGAACTCAATGAGGAATTAAACCCGCAGGTAGGGCAGCTGTTTAATCTTAGCCTCACCTCAGGATATGTGCCCAAGGAGTGGCATACAGCAATGGTGGACCCACTTCACAAAGGAGGTGCCTCCACCAAGCCCGGAAACTACCATCCCATCAGCTTGACAAGCCTGGTCTGCTAAGCTTTGGAGAGGATCATAATGGGAATCATAAATGAAGACATAGGGGACTTGCAGACGTTGGATCCAACCCAGTTTGGCTTTGTCAAGGGCAGATCATGCCTTTTAAACTTGGTTGACTTTTTCAAGACAGTCACCAAGGCCATTGATGAGGGCAAGGCAGTCCACACAGCCTACCTTGACCTGGCAAAGGCTTTCGACACAATACCCCACTCAGGTATCATTGAAAACATCACCAGCTTAAATGGGTTGCAAACTGGCTAAGTGACAGAACACACAGGGTCAAAGTTGCTGGTGCCATGTCACACTCCAAAACTGTCACAAGTGGTGTCCCACAGGGCTCAGTCCTGGGCCCACTTTTGTTCAGCATCTACTTTTCAGAAGTATAAGCAAACACAGGAGAATTATGGCTGACAGAGTTTGAAGATGATTGCAAAATGGGAACCATAGTTGGAAACCCATCTGACACAGACATCCTTCAGAAGGGTCTCATAGACACGGATAACTGGTGCCAGAGCCATGGCCTTACATTAAACGCTAAACAATGCATAGTCATACCCTTCGGGAACAACAGGGTTACCCCTAGTTCCCATCTAGGTGGCAATCCTCTAAGCACAGAAGAGGTTATCAGGGACCTGGGCACCCAGGTTGACAGTAATATTTAGTTTGACACTCACATTGCCAGAGTAGGCCTGGGGCAGTTCCTGCTAGTAGGACAGTGGTCTGCAGCAAGCTATATAGTAGTAGTCAGTTTTAGCCATTGGTATTTGACCATGGCTAATCCATGTTGCTTCTTGTTGTGGTACCAATATAGGTGTGAGGTTATCTATGCCATTTATTGCTAGTCACCCTCATTTTGTAGCTTGTTCCATGTTTTTGCACATGTACATCACTGTATGAGGTGTGACCTGGTAGTGTCAGGGTGCTGATGTGGGCTTTGACCCTGTTTTCTATTACAGCACTGATATCTACATTCTCTATACTGTGTGCATTTACACTGCACACATTTATACTTCTGGCATTGGGTAGCATTGCATCTAGGTTCCTATCCCTTGTGGTACCTATGAGGTAGGTTTGTGTTTTTTGTGGTTTATGATTGGTGATGGTGGATGTTAGTCGGGTCCTCAGGTGTGCATATGGTACATGTTATTACATTACTTAACACATGGCATTCATGCCTCAGGTGGTGCTGCAGAGCTGCCTCTGTCGGATGCACATACTAGACTCCCTGTACATGTTTGGAAGCAGGTTGTGTCATGTTAGGCATCCCTGTTACTATATGAGTGAGTCAGAGCGGGTATCAGTCCCAGTGTTCCTACTGACCAAGTGTATGTGCTATGCGTTGCCTCTTTGCCAAGGCCAGGGCATACTGGGCATGCCTCCTTCTGCCTACTGGGACAAGGTCAGGTTGTTCCTCCTCAGAGTCACCCTCTGCCTGTGGTGGCCTTAGCAATGGTGGGGGGATGTTAGGCCCAGCCCTGTGCTGGTCCTGCTGCAGCTGTTTCCGCAGGATCATATTATGTAGCATAGCACATATCATGACCATTTGGGTACATGTAGTTGGTGTGTACTGCAAGGCTCCACCAGATGTGTCCAGACACTGGAACCATGACTTGAGCAGCCCAAACACACGCTCTATGACATTACGTGTTTATGTGTGTGCCTCATTATGGTGTTCCTGTTCAGGTGTGTGTGCATTTCTGATGGGTGTCATCAGCCATGGCTCAAGTGCATAACCTGCATCCCCCACTAGGTGTCTGTGTGGGAAGTCCTCACTGGCAAATGATTGGTACAGCTGCGTCAGATGCCAGATGTGGGAATCGTGGTAGCTCCCAGGGCAGCCAGCACACACATTCATTATTATGCCCTGGGCATCACACACGACCTGGCAGTTGATGGAGAGGTATCCCTTGTGGTTAATGTAGGCTCTACCCCGCTCACCAGCTGGTGCTTTGATGCGTACGTGCGTGCAGTCTATTGCACCCAGCACCTCAGGGTATCCCGCTATTTGCTGGAAGAGACGCATATTGCTGGCCACAACCTCACGGTAATTAGGGACATATATATGATCACTGACATGTGCTGACATGGCATCCAGGAACTGGTGCAGTACCCTGGAGGCTGATGCCTGTGATATCCCCATCATATCACCAGTTGGTCTCTGGAAGGTACCTGTTGCTAGTATTCTTAGGCCAACACATACCTTGGTTTCCACTGGGATGGGTTCCCCTCTGTTGATTCTGTGTGTGAGATGTGGCCTGCACAGCTCAACAATCTGCTGCAGAAGGTCTCTGTCCACTCTGTAGCGCTCTACTATCTCCAGCTCATGTAACCCATGGTAGGTGACCCTGGGCCGGTATACTCTTCTCCTTCTCCTCACTCTGGGTTGTCTGTCAGCATCTGCATTGTCACCACCCTCAGAAATTCGCCTATGCCTGATTATAACAGCTATGGCAGCCCCTAGCATTTCTGCTCTGAGTTCAGCTTTTTTCAGTTTTCAATTCTGATAGCTTACTTTCTTGCAGTATCTCTTGTGAGAAACACCCTGCACTGCTGTTTGCAGTGTTTTAAGTGCTGGGTTGGGCTTCTAGTCTGCCTGTGTAATTGCCTGCTTCCAATTGTTATCACCAATTAACTCCAGCAGTATTCCGACAGTTTCCTAGTAATCTGGTTGTTTCCTTTTTCCTCTCTGTTTCCTCAGGGGGAGCAATGTGCACACCAGCTTAAGCACGCTCACAGTGGCTTACACGCACGCACATATCCTTACACGGTGTGGGCTTGGCTGATTCATGTTAAAATGCGCGCACACAGCCTTACACACGTGCACGCCCGCGCAAACCGTTGTAAATGGTTTGCAACATGCTCCCACATGTTGAACCTGCCTTACACGCTACAGCGCTGCATGCACGTATATCAAGAAACTTTGAGTGTAGGGATAGCGTATACCCTCAATTTCTTGACTTTCCTAGTGTTCTGTTGGGACACACCTCCCTCCCTGATGTCTGTCTGTCATCTGTCACCTTACATTGCCCTCCAATCTGGTACATTTGTTTCTATCCTTCCCCCCCATGATGTCACCTACCTCTTACTCTGTTCCTCCCCCTTCTCTAACTCTTACACTACTCAGAAAGTGCTCATTACCTATGTGGCAGTGTGATTCAGTATTGTAACCCTCATTTACATAGGATTGCCTAGTAATGCTTAGTTACATGTCTTACACGGAGCTTCCCCCCCTTGACAACCACTAAACGGAGGCCATATTGTTTTTGGTCTGCAAGTCCCTCCATTGACATTCCATGTAATACATAAATCCCACAATTGTGGGCTTATAAGCTTCGGTTTTCAGTTTTAAGTAGCGTACCCCGTTTGCACGGGTGTGCGCTGCAGTTACACATCATAATCCCACGAAAAAAAAAAGTTGTTTAAAATATTTTTGCAACACTTTTTCATGCCAATGGCCACATATTTGGCCATTGGCATGCTTAATGAAACATATGCACCCTTTATTTGGAGCTGACATAGCTCCGTTTTTGATTTTGCAGAAATGTACTCAGTTGTCAGCTGAGTACATTTCTGCAGCTAACACGTCCGTTACACAGACTGGTTTCAGCTTCGTGGATCACTCAAATACCTCATTTGCATATCTTTGAGCTGCAAATGAGGTATTGAGCATTTCCACACCCAGTCCGTGTAAGAGACGTGTTAGCTGTCTCTTACACGGAGGTTTGGGCTGTACCTGAATCGGGAGGCTTACACGGAGGCTTACACTACTCTTGAACTCCATGTAAGCCTTCCTGAATCTGGCCCAAGATGTGTGAGCCTATGAGGGAAGATTGAGAAGGGTGAGAGATGCAACTGGTATGTTTGCTTCCAAACAGTACTGCTACTTTAGCATTAGGAGTAAATACAGGTTATTGTCCTAAATACTTGTATCACCGTGGGTATGCATTTTTCCATTATAATGCAATAGTGGACATGCATTAGTATGTTTATGAAAACAGTTCAGTAATACGTAATACAGAATAAATAGGGGTTGTCATGTAGAAAACTACACTTCCATACTGTACAGGCCACATTTCAGTTGACATACAGATTGCAATGTAAATCATTACATATACATCAGGGACATCAAGACCATGCTGCAAATTGTTATCATCATAACAGTAAACCTGTATTTATAGCAGTGTAAAAGGAAAGAGTGCAGCATTAGGCTGTATCCCAAATGGAAAGTACACTATTACATTGGTCATTGCTTATGGTTTGGATAATGTACTCCCCAAATGTAAGGGCAGCTCCTTGCAATCATTTCTTAGGTTGTCTGCAGTAAGACTGAGTATTCATAATGATAGCAGTGGAAGCGCAGACCTCTGTACCTGTGCCACAGATGGCCTGCTGCGAACTGTAAATATTATACATGCAACATACATATGTACAAGATATGCAAGCATGAATGATCGCTGGATGCAATCTGATCTGTAGTATAGCGTGTCTGTGTTATCAACAGGGTAGTATTCAATGTAATAAAGGTATTTATTACCATTTGTTATTGTTAAAAGTAAAATGCAACATAATATGGTACATTAATTGTAGAAAGCTTTGTATATTATCTGTGCAGGTACTAATGTTATCTTTTTTTCTCTTATATTATATCACCGGGAACATTGTGCTCAGAGCAAAAGCCAAATACTATATCACTAAAATAAGCACAGTAGGGATAAATGGAGAAGATGAGGCTCAGAATAAAATCCATAAAGTTTATTTTAACCACGTACCACAGGGCAATATGCCAATGAAAAAAGGAGAAAACTAAACGCTTTAACTTTATCACTGCATTTTTCGTCATCCCTCCCCTCCACCCTCATTTGAAAAGTTATGAAAATATAGTAGAAAATGAACTTAGAAAAAAATATTGAATATGTAAAAAGTAGATCTAATTTAACCAAAGAAGAGAGAGAATTATTGTGTTCTGTTAGGAACAATGAGAATATCAGGGTATTTAGACCTGATAAAGGAGGGGGTACTGTCCTTATGGATAGTATAGTGTATACAGCACAAATGATGGCATTATTGGACGACATTGAAAAATATATGAGAATGTCTAGAAATGAAGTCAATATTGCCTATACTAAAATAGATTGTGCTTTATATGACATGCTGCTGGAAGGTAGGATCAATACAGAAACTTATATATTTTTTAAAACAGAAAAGCTTGTTATACCTCTTATTTTTTAGTATACCCAAGGTAATTAAAAATATGGACTATCCCCTTAGGAGACCCATTGTTGCTGCAGGAGGTAGTAAAACCCACTCTTTGGCTATTTATGTGGATAAAATATTGAAGAAATACAAAGTAGGCCAGGAGGGAAGCTTAAAGGATTCATGGGATTTTATTAGAGAGGTAAATGATGATATATATGATGACAATATCATTTATGTTACAATTGATGTTATGGACCTTTTTTCTAGTATTCCTCATGCTATAGGCCTTCAATGGTTTGATGAAGTCATCCAAGAGATAGATAAGATGAATATAAATAAATGTTACTTGAATGCATGGTATAATATTAAATAATAATTACATGGCCATTAAAGGAGAATTCTGCAAGCAAATTAGTGGCATACCGATGTGTAGCTGTAAGAAGCAGGAATGGTGCTGGTTCCACAAATGGAAACAAGCTACGAGGTATTTATTATGTGGCTGACTTTGATAGCTGAGGCTGCAGAGTGTATGAACTGAAACCTGAGGCTGTAGAAACAAGCAGAGGACTTCACAGATTTACTTTTTATGATGGCTGACTGACTTCAGAGTGTGGAAACAAGCCGCAAGGCTTGCAGAGGTATTTATTATGCTTATATGTCTGTCTTCAGTGTGTGTGTTTATAAAATGCCCCAGGTGAATATACTTGGTGGCAAGAGGTACGCAGGCTTAAACACTGTACCTTGGGTACAGGTAGCAACAACCTAAAGTCCCTACCCACCACCATTTCCAAAAAATTTCCAGATTTATGCCTTATATTGTTGTTCTGCTATTCAAAAAATCTACAAGAGCCTAAAGTCCCTTCCCACCACCACTTCTGAAAACTTTCCAGATTTATGCTCATATTTCTGTTCTGTTCCTCATAAAATTTGCGGTTTTCTGGAGTTTTGTGGAAAATCAGTAAAGGATTGACTTCACTAAATAATGACAGGCATTTGAAATTCAGACTTCACATTCTTCAGAAAATAAATGGTAACACAAAACCTTTTATTCTAGCAATTTTCTATATTTATAAGATCAGTATTTGAAATTTGTCCCTATTTTTTGGGCTATATTCCCCCATTATTGGCTTTGTCCAGGTTTTTTGTGCTAAGATGTTGAGAGCTTCAGTGAGAAGTAAGAACTGAATTCTGTATTTCCCCATTATTGGCTTTGTCCAGGTTTTTACTAAGAGGTTGATAGCTATGGTGAGAAGTGAGAACTGAATTCACTAAATGATAGCTATTTAAGTTTCATTATTTAAATCTTTCAGGAAACTGCTGATTTGGCATAGATAGGGTCCTGGGTCCAAGACTTGGCAGTAAAATGCATGGTGGTAACACAGCACTTTATTCTAGCAACTTTCCAAAATTATAAAAGCAATGTTTAAAATGTGTCCCTGGTTTTTGGTCTTTTGTCCCCCCCCCCCAATAAATTTTGGCTTTTTCCAGATTTCTTGTGCTGCAAAGTTGAGTGATACAGCTGAGTGCCGAGTGGATGTTACAAGGAGCTGAGAGCTTCAGGGGAAGAGGCATTTAGTGTTGCTTATATTGAGTCTGCTTGTATTGTTAATAGCATAACAGGTTAAATGCTTGTCTTTGATGCAGAAGGCTGTGAGTTCTACTCCCACAGTATGTAGATGCATTACTGTACTGTGTTGCTTTACCTTTAAAGGGGTGGGTGTAACAAGTCAAGGGTGCAGCTACAGATAAGACAGAACTTACAGAAGTGAGAAAATGTCATGCACAAGGGCATTTGTGCCTCAGTGGAAATAGCAATGAATATCATTAACACAAATTCATGAACAGAAATTCAGAATTATTATGTTCTGTGCCGCATTATAAGTAAACTAGTTTTTAAAAAGTACAGTACATTTTCCAGCATTCAAGATAAAACACATTTTTCCACTTCAGACAGTGAAGAAGCAATAGTGGCCAATTAAAAGCACCTGGATTACAATGATAGTTTTGATGCTTCAGGATGAATGTAGGAGAGGGTCTGTCAGTACCTGGACTAAAAATTAGTCTTAGGTTCATAGGTTCATAGGTTTATACTAGGCTATCTGCCCTAAGGCATTTATAAGCCTAGCCCAAAGTTTTGTGGCTTTCACCACCCCTTATGTTGAAGAATACTATGCCCATTAGTTTGCCGTGCCTCTGCCCAGCAGTGACACAGAGATGATTCCCGGGGTAAACCTACGATCTCCCATCCACTGGTCAAGATTTCTCTTGAACAGAGCCAGCGAGATGCACTGCCTCACATGGACCGGGATTCTATTCCACAGCATAGGGAGTCTCTGGGTGATGAATCTGTCCCTCCAGCACATCCTATTTATATCCGTGTTGAGGTTTAAGTCACTTGCTCTTGTGGTTCTGATGGATTTGGATTTTTTGAGGTGGAGCATGTCCATTAATTCCAGGTTGGACATGGCCTTGTATGTCAGGCACAGGCCACCTCTGAGCAGATGGTATGCAACTGAATAGAGCTGGAGTTTCTTCAGTCTGGCAGCATATGACATATGTTTGAGTCCCTTTATCCTTTTGGTGAGGAACTTTTGGGGTCTTTCCAATTGCTGCAGGTGTCGGGTGAGATACATTCCGAATGGGGCATTGTACTCAATCATTGGTCTGATAAGTGAAGAGTACAGGGGAACAATGACCTCACTTGATCTGGATGTGAATCCCTTCATGATCAGGTGGGCAATGTAGAAGGTCTTCCTAACCACTTTGGCAATGTGAGTGTCAAAAGAAAGGTTACTGTCAACCTGGGTCCCCAGGTCGTCCAATCACCCGGGCGAACTGCCGCAGCAAACTCACTCACAATGTGCTAATCCACGCTGTAGAAGATGAATCGAACACCACAGCAATAATGGATAGTTTATGGATAGTTTATTGTAAAAACTCAAGCAAAACACAAGCAAAACACGAATTAACCCAGGTTTCGTCCGATATGACGAACTTCTTCAGATTTCACTAGTGAAGTACTTTGTATAATATAGAAGTGCTTAACCTGACAAATAGATGCTTTAGGAACAAGTGCTGAGCTTTTTAGACAAAAAAAGCTTTTAAGAACAAGTGCTGCGCTTTTTAGATAAAGAATGTACTGTTTAGATTAATAATAGAGAAGTTATAAGGGAAAAAATGAAGAGCAGACTTTATGGAGCCAGAAATAGTTTAACCTTGTTAAACCGGTGCTGCCCGATGCTGCTCTAGTGGCAACTCCGCGCTAAAGCGTGCTTTATAGCAAGGGGCTGAAAAAGCAGGAAATGACCCAAAATGGCCAATGAACTACAAGTTTCTGGCTGGAACCACTCCCCTAAGGACAAACAGGCAGCTCAGTGCTCCCCACTCCCACTGGTGAGCAAAGAAACTTCCCTTCGACCAAACAAGGAATAGAGTAGCACAGGAACCAAGACAAAGCCCAGGGATCAGCAAAATCTGATGACTGGACCAAACTAGCTAGAAAAGTAGGAAAACAAGATTTTTTTGGTTTGTTTTTCAAGTTTTTTTTTTACAGAGGCAGACAGAAAAACACAATAAATGCTTTAGATTTTGATTAATTGCTATCAAAAGCTAGCACACTTGAGTGTATTAGCTTGCAGTTAAACTTTAAGCAAAATAAACTTATGAAGTGGAAACAGTAACTTTAGCTCAGAAAAAACAGAAAAAACAGGTAACAGAGCTTTAAAATAAGCAAAAACAGTGGTCGAACAGCACAAACAATCGAAAATGCAAAAAAAAAATACTTAGATCTTGAAAAGTTGTTCCTTTAGCTCTCTGCTGCTTGTGGAACTCTGCTAGACACCACGAGGAGCTGTGCTGAGTTCTCTACAAGCCAGAAAAGCCCGCCAAATCGTGCTTTATATCAGGGGGCTGGAAAAAGCAGGAAATGACCCAAAATGGCCAATGAACTACACGTTTCTGGCTGGAACCACTCCCCTAAGGACAAACAGGCAGCTCAGTGCTCCCCACTCCCACTGATGAGCAAAGAAACTTCCCTTCAACCAAACAAGGAATAGAGTAACACAGGAACCAAGACGAAGCCCAGGGATCAGCAAAATCTAATGACTGGACAAAACTAGCTAGAAAAGTAGGAAAACAAGATTTTTTTTTGTTTTTTTTTTCAAGTTTTTTTTACAGAGGCAGACAGAAAAACACAATAAATGCTTTAGATTTCGATTAATTGCTATCAAAATCTAGCACACTTGAGTGTATTAGTGTGCAGCTAAACTTTAAGCAAAATTAACTTATGAAGTGCAAACAGTAACTTTAGCTCAGAAAAGCAGTACAAACAGATGACAGAGCTTTAAAATAAGCATAAACAGTGGTCAAACAGCTCAAACAATCGAAAATGCAAAGAAAAAATACTTAAATCTTGAAAGTTGCTCTTTTAGCTCTCTGCTGCTTGTGGAACTCTGCTGGACACCACAAGGAGCTGTGCTGAGTTCTCTACAAGCCAGAAAAGCCCACCAAAGCATGCTTTATAGCAGGGGGCTGGAAAAAGCATGAAATGACCCAAAATGGCCAATGAACTACAAGTTTCTGGCTGGAACCACTCCCCTAAGGACAAACAGGCAGCTCAGTGCTCCCCACTCCCACTGGTGAGCAAAGAAACTTCCCTTCAACCAAACAAGGAATAGAATAGCACAGGAACCAAGACAAAGCCCAGGGATCAGCAAAATCTGATGACTGGACCAAACTAGCTAGAAAAGTAGGAAAACAAGATTTTTTTTTTGTTTTTTTTCAAGTTTTTTTTTTACAGAGGCAGACAGAAAAACACAATAAATGCTTTAGATTTTGATTAAATGCTATCAAAAGCTAGCACACTTGAGTGTATTAGCTTGCAGTTAAACTTTAAGCAAAATTAACTTATGAAGTGCAAACAGTAACTTTAGCTCAGAAAAAACAGAAAAACAGATAACAGAGCTTTAAAATAAGCAAAAACAGTGGTCGAAATGCACAAACAATCGAAAATGCAAAGAAAAATACTTAAATCTTGAAAGTTGCTCTTTTAGCTCTCTGCTGCTTGTGGAACTCTGCTGGACACCACGAGGAGCTGTGCTGAGTTCTCTACAAGCCAGAAAAGCCCGCCAAAGCGTGCTTTATAGCAGGGGGCTGGAAAAAGCAGGAAATGACCCAAAATGGCCAATGAACTACAAGTTTCTGGCTGGAACCACTCCCCTAAGGAAAAACAGGCAGCTCAGTGCTCCCCACTCCACTGGTGAGCAAAGAAAATTCCCTTCAACCAAACAAGGAATAGAGTAGCACAGGAACCAAGACAAAGCCCAGGGATCAGCAAAATCTGATGACTGGACCAAACTAGCTAGAAAAGTAGGAAAGCAAGATTTTTTTTTGTTTTTTTTCAAGTTTTTTTTTTACAGAGGCAGACAGAAAAACACAATAAATGCTTTAGATTTTGATTAATTGCTATCAAAAGCTAGCACACTTGAGTGTATTAGCTTGCAGTTAAACTTTAAGCTAAATTAACTTATGTAGTGCAAACAGTAACTTTAGCTCAGAAAAGCAGAAAAACAGATGACAGAGCTTTAAAATAGGCAAAAACAGTGGTCGAAATGCACAAACAATCGAAAAAGCAAAGAAAAATACTTAAATCTTGAAAGTTGCTCTTTTAGCTCTCTGCTGCTTGTGGAACTCTGCTGGACACCACGAGGAGCTGTGCTGAGTTCTCTACAAGCCAGAAAAGCCCGCCAAAGCGTGCTTTATAGCAGGGGGCTGGAAAAAGCAGGAAATGACCCAAAATGGCCAATGAACTACAAGTTTCTGGCTGGAACCACTCCCCTAAGGACAAACAGGCAGCTCAGTGCTCCCCACTCCCACTGATGAGCAAAGAAATTTCCCTTCAACCAAACAAGGAATAGAGTAACACAGGAACCAAGACGAAGCCCAGGGATCAGCAAAATCTGATGACTGGACAAAACTAGCTAGAAAAGTAGGAAAACAAGATATTTTTTTCATTTTTTTTTCAAGTTTTTTTTTACAGAGGCAGACAGAAAAACACAATAAATGCTTTAGATTTTGATTAAATGCTATCAAAAGCTAGCACACTTGAGTGTATTAGCTTGCAGTTAAAGTTTAAGCAAAAATAAACTTATGAAGTGCAAACAGTAACTTTAGCTCAGAAAAGCAGTAAAAACAGATGACAGAGCTTTAAAATAGGCAAAAACAGTGGTCGAAATGCACCAACTATCAAAAAAGCAAAGAAAAAAATACTTAAATCTTGAAAGTTGCTCTTTTAGCTCTCTGCTGCTTGTGGAACTCTGCTGGACACCACGAGGAGCTGTGCTGAGTTCTCTACAAGCCAGAAAAGCCCGCCAATGCGTGCTTTATAGCAGGGGGCTGGAAAAAGCAGGAAATGACCCAAAATGGCCAATGAACTATAAGTTTCTGGCTGGAACCACTCCCTCAAGGACAAACAGGCAGCTCAGTGCTCCCCACTCCCACTGGTGAGCAAAGAAACTTCCCTTCAACCAAACAAGGAATAGAATAGCACAGGAACCAAGACAAAGCCCAGGGATCAGCAAAATCTGATGACTGGACTAAACTGGTTAGAAAAGTAGGAAAACAAGATATTTTTTTTGTTTTTTTCAAGTTTTTTTTACAGAGGCAGACAGAAAAACACAATAAATGCTTTAGATTTCGATTAAATGCTATCAAAAGCTAGCACACTTGAGTGTATTAGCTTGCAGTTAAAGTTTAAGCAAAAATAAACTTATGAAGTGCAAACAGTAACTTTAGCTCAGAACAGCAGTACAAACAGATGACAGAGCTTTAAAATAGGCAAAAACAGTGGTCGAAATGCACAAACAATCGAAAAAGCAAAGAAAAGATACTTAAATCTTGAAAGTTGCTCTTTCAGCTTTCTGCTGCTTGTAGAACTCTGCTGGACACCACGAGGAGCTGTGCTGAGTTCTCTACAAGCTAGAAAAGCCCACCAAAGCGTGCTTTATAGCAGGGCACTGGAAAAAGCAGGAAATGACCCAAAATGGCCAATGAACTATTAGTTTCTAGCTGGAACCACTCCCACAAGGACAAACAGGCAGCTCAGTGCTCCCCACTCCCACTGATGAGCAAAGAAACTTCCCTTCGACCAAACAAGGAATAGAATAGCACAGGAACCAAGACAAAGCCCAGGGATCAGCAAAATCTGATGACTGGACTAAACCAGTTAGAAAAGTAGGAAAACAAGATATTTTTTTTTTGATTTTTTCAAGTTTTTTTTACAGAGGCAGACAGAAAAACACTAAATGCTTTAGATTTTGATTAAATGCTATCAAAAGCTAGCACACTTGAGTGTATTAGCTTGCAGTTAAAGTTTAAGCAAAAATAAACTTATGAAGTGCAAACAGTAACTTTAGCTCAGAAAAGCAGTAAAAACAGATGACAGAGCTTTAAAATAGGCAAAAACAGTGGTCGAAATGCACCAACTATCGAAAAAGCAAAGAAAAAAATACTTAAATCTTGAAAGTTGCTCTTTTAGCTCTCTGCTGCTTGTGGAACTCTGGTGGACACCACAAGGAGCTGTGCTGAGTTCTCTACAAGCCAGAAAAGCTCGGCAAAGCTTGCTTTATAGCAGGGGGCTGGAAAAAGCAGGTAATGACCCAAAATGGCCAATGAACTACAAGTTTCTGGCTGGAACCACTCCCTCAAGGACAAACAGGCAGCTCAGTGCTCCCCACTCCCACTGGTGAGCAAAGAAACTTCCCTTCAACCAAACAAGGAATAGAATAGCACAGGAACCAAGACAAAGCCCAGGGATCAGCAAAATCTGATGACTGGACTAAACCGGTTAGAAAAGTAGGAAAACAAGATATTTTTTTTTGTTTTTTTCAAGTTTTTTTTACAGAGGCAGACAGAAAAACACAATAAATGCTTTAGATTTCGATTAAATGCTATCAAAAGCTAGCACACTTGAGTGTATTAGCTTGCAGTTAAAGTTTAAGCAAAAATAAACTTATGAAGTGCAAACAGTAACTTTAGCTCAGAAAAGCAGTAAAAACAGATGACAGAGCTTTAAAATAGGCAAAAACAGTGGTCGAAATGCACAAACAATCGAAAAAGCAAAGAAAAAATACTTAAATCTTGAAAGTTGCTCTTTTAGCTCTCTGCTGCTTGTGGAACTCTGCTGGACACCACGAGGAGCTGTGCTGAGTTCTCTACAAGCCAGAAAAGCCTGCCAAAGCGTGCTTTATAGCAGGGGGCTGGAAAAAGCAGGAAATGACCCAAAATGGCCAATAAACTATAAGTTTCTGGCTGGAACCACTCCCTCAAGGACAAACAGGCAGCTCAGTGCTCCCCACTCCCACTGGTGAGCAAAGAAACTTCCCTTCAACCAAACAAGGAATAGAATAGCACAGGAACCAAGACAAAGCCCAGGGATCAGCAAAATCTGATGACTGGACTAAACCGGTTAGAAAAGTAGGAAAACAAGATTTTTTTTTGTTTTTTTCAAGTTTTTTTTACAGAGGCAGACAGAAAAACACAATAAATGCTTTAGATTTCGATTAAATGCTATCAAAAGCTAGCACACTTGAGTGTATTAGCTTGCAGTTAAAGTTTAAGCAAAAAAAACTTATGAAGTGCAAACAGTAACTTTAGCTCAGAAAAGCAGTAAAAACAGATGACAGAGCTTTAAAATAGGCAAAAACAGTGGTCGAAATGCACAAACAATCGAAAAAGCAAAGAAAAAATACTTAAATCCTGAAAGTTGCTCTTTTAGCTCTCTGCTGCTTGTGGAGCTCTGCTGGACACCACGAGGAGCTGTGCTGAGTTCTCTACAAGCCAGAAAAGCCCGGCAAAGCGTGCTTTATAGCAGGGGCTGGAAAAAGCAGGAAATGACCCAAAATGGCCAATGAACTACAAGTTTCTGGCTGGAACCACTCCTCAAGGACAAACAGGCAGCTCAGTGCTCCCCACTCCCACTGGTGAGCAAAGAAACTTCCCTTCAACCAAACAAGGAATAGAATAGCACAGGAACCAAGACAAAGCCCAGGGATCAGCAAAATCTGATGACTGGACTAAACCAGTTAGAAAAGTAGGAAAACAAGATATTTTTTTCGTTTTTTTCAAGTTTTTTTACAGAGGCAGACAGAAAAACACAATAAATGCTTTAGATTTCGATTAAATGCTATCAAAAGCTAGCACACTTGAGTGTATTAGCTTGCAGTTAAAGTTTAAGCAAAAATAAACTTATGAAGTGCAAACAGTAACTTTAGCTCAGAAAAGCAGTAAAAGCAGATGACAGAGCTTTAAAATAGGCAGAAACAGTGGTCGAAATGCACAAACAATCGAAAAAGAAAAGAAAAGATACTTAAATCTTGAAAGTTGCTCTTTTAGCTCTCTGCTGCTTGTGGAACTCTGCTGGACACCACGAGGAGCTGTGCTGAGTTCTCTACAAGCCAGAAAAGCCCGCCAAAGCGTGCTTTATAGCAGGGGGCTGGAAAAAGCAGGTAATGACCCAAAATGGCCAATGAACTACAAGTTTCTGGCTGGAACCACTCCCTCAAGGACAAACAGGCAGCTCAGTGCTCCCCACTCCCACTGGTGAGCAAAGAAACTTCCCTTCAACCAAACAAGGAATAGAATAGCACAGGAACCAAGACAAAGCCCAGGGATCAGCAAAATCTGATGACTGGACTAAACCAGTTAGAAAAGTAGGAAAACAAGATATTTTTTTTGTTTTTTCAAGTTTTTTTTACAGAGGCAGACAGAAAAACACAATAAATGCTTTAGATTTCGATTAAATGCTATCAAAAGCTAGCACACTTGAGTGTATTAGCTTGCAGTTAAAGTTTAAGCAAAAATAAACTTATGAAGTGCAAACAGTAACTTTAGCTCAGAAAAGCAGTAAAAACAGATGACAGAGCTTTAAAATAGGCAAAAACAGTGGTCGAAATGCACAAACAATCGAAAAAGCAAAGAAAAATACTTAAATCTTGAAAGTTGCTCTTTTAGCTCTCTGCTGCTTGTGGAACTCTGCTGGACACCACGAGGAGCTGTGCTGAGTTCTCTACAAGCCAGAAAAGCTCGGCAAAGCTTGCTTTATAGCAGGGGCTGGAAAAAGCAGGTAATGACCCAAAATGGCCAATGAACTACAAGTTTCTGGCTGGAACCACTCCCTCAAGGACAAACAGGCAGCTCAGTGCTCCCCACTCCCACTGGTGAGCAAAGAAACTTCCCTTCAACCAAACAAGGAATAGAATAGCACAGGAACCAAGACAAAGCCCAGGGATCAGCAAAATCTGATGACTGGACTAAAGCCGTTACTAAAGTAGAAAAACAAGATATTTTTTTGTTTTTTCAAGTTTTTTACAGAGGCAGACAGAAAAACACAATAAATGCTTTAGATTTCGATTAAATGCTATCAAAAGCTAGCACACTTGAGTGTATTAGCTTGCAGTTAAAGTTTAAGCAAAAATAAACTTATGAAGTGCAAACAGTAACTTTAGCTCAGAAAAGCAGTAAAAACAGATGACAGAGCTTTAAAATAGGCAAAAACAGTGGTCGAAATGCACAAACAATCGAAAAAGCAAAGAAAAAATACTTAAATCTTGAAAGTTGCTCTTTTAGCTCTCTGCTGCTTGTGGAACTCTGCTGGACACCACGAGGAGCTGTGCTGAGTTCTCTACAAGCCAGAAAAGCCCGCCAAAGCGTGCTTTATAGCAGGGGGCTGGAAAAAGCAGGAAATGACCCAAAATGGCCAATGAACTACAAGTTTCTGGCTGGAACCACTCCCTCAAGGACAAACAGGCAGCTCAGTGCTCCCCACTCCCACTGGTGAGCAAAGAAACTTCCCTTCAACCAAACAAGGAATAGAATAGCACAGGAACCAAGACAAAGCCCAGGGATCAGCAAAATCTGATGACTGGACTAAACCGGTTAGAAAAGTAGGAAAACAAGATTTTTTTTTTTTTTTCAAGTTTTTTTTTACAGAGGCAGACAGAAAAACACAATAAATGCTTTAGATTTCGATTAAATGCTATCAAAAGCTAGCACACTTGAGTGTATTAGCTTGCAGTTAAAGTTTAAGCAAAAATAAACTTATGAAGTGCAAACAGTAACTTTAGCTCAGAAAAGCAGTAAAAACAGATGACAGAGCTTTAAAATAGGCAAAAACAGTGGTCGAAATGCACAAACAATCGAAAAAGAAAAGAAAAAATACTTAAATCTTGAAAGTTGCTCTTTTAGCTCTCTGCTGCTTGTGGAACTCTGCTGGACACCACGAGGAGCTGTGCTGAGTTCTCTACAAGCCAGAAAAGCCCGCCAAAGCATGCTTTATAGCAGGGAGCTGGAAAAAGCAGGTAATGACCCAAAATGGCCAATGAACTACAAGTTTCTGGCTGGAACCACTCCCTCAAGGACAAACAGGCAGCTCAGTGCTCCCCACTCCCACTGGTGAGCAAAGAAACTTCCCTTCAACCAAACAAGGAATAGAATAGCACAGGAACCAAGACAAAGCCCAGGGATCAGCAAAATCTGATGACTGGACTAAACCGGTTAGAAAAATAGGAAAACAAGATTTTTTTTTTGTTTTTTTCAAGTTTGTTTTACAGAGGCAGACAGAAAAACACAATAAATGCTTTAGATTTCGATTAAATGCTATCAAAAGCTAGCACACTTGAGTGTATTAGCTTGCAGTTAAAGTTTAAGCAAAAATAAACTTATGAAGTGCAAACAGTAACTTTAGCTCAGAAAAGCAGTAAAACAGATGACAGAGCTTTAAAATAGGCAAAAACAGTGGTCGAAATGCACAAACAATCGAAAAAGCAAAGAAAAAATACTTAAATCTTGAAAGTTGCTCTTTTAGCTCTCTGCTGCTTGTGGAACTCTGCTGGACACCACGAGGAGCTGTGCTGAGTTCTCTACAAGCCAGAAAAGCCCGCCAAAGCGTGCTTTATAGCAGGGGCTGGAAAAAGCAGGTAATGACCCAAAATGGCCAATGAACTACAAGTTTCTGGCTGGAACCACTCCCTCAAGGACAAACAGGCAGCTCAGTGCTCCCCACTCCCACTGGTGAGCAAAGAAACTTCCCTTCAACCAAACAAGGAATAGAATAGCACAGGAACCAAGACAAAGCCCAGGGATCAGCAAAATCTGATGACTGGACTAAACCGGTTAGAAAAGTAGGAAAACAAGATATTTTTTTTGTTTTTTTCAAGTTTTTTTTACAGAGGCCGACAGAAAAACACAATAAATGCTTTAGATTTCGATTAAATGCTATCAAAAGCTAGCACACTTGAGTGTATTAGCTTGCAGTTAAAGTTTAAGCAAAAATAAACTTATGAAGTGCAAACAGTAACTTTAGCTCAGAAAAGCAGTAAAAGCAGATGACAGAGCTTTAAAATAGGCAGAAACAGTGGTCAAAATGCACAAACAATCGAAAAAGAAAAGAAAAGATACTTAAATCTTGAAAGTTGTTCTTTTAGATCTCTGCTGCTTGTGGAACTCTGCTGGACACCACGAGGAGCTGTGCTGAGTTCTCTACAAGCCAGAAAAGCCCGGCAATGCGTGCTTTATAGCAGGGGGCTGGAAAAAGCAGGTAATGACCCAAAATGGCCAATGAACTACAAGTTTCTGGCTGGAACCACTCCGTCAAGGACAAACAGGCAGCTCAGTGCTCCCCACTCCCACTGGTGAGCAAAGAAACTTCCCTTCAACCAAACAAGGAATAGAATAGCACAGGAACCAAGACAAAGCCCAGGGATCAGCAAAATCTGATGACTGGACTAAACCAGTTAGAAAAGTAGGAAAACAAGATTTTTTTTTTTTTGATTTTATCAAGTTTTTTTTACAGAGGCAGACAGAAAAACACAATAAATGCTTTAGATTTCGATTAAATGCTATCAAAAGCTAGCACACTTGAGTGTATTAGCTTGCAGTTAAAGTTTAAGCAAAAATAAACTTATGAAGTGCAAACAGTAACTTTAGCTCAGAAAAGCAGTAAAAACAGATGACAGAGCTTTAAAATAGGCAAAAACAGTGGTCGAAATGCACAAACAATCGAAAAAGCAAAGAAAAAATACTTAAATCTTGAAAGTTGCTCTTTTAGCTCTCTGCTGCTTGTGGAACTCTGGTGGACACCACAAGGAGCTGTGCTGAGTTCTCTACAAGCCAGAAAAGCCCGCCAATGCGTGCTTTATAGCAGGGGGCTGGAAAAAGCAGGAAATGACCCAAAATGGCCAATGAACTATAAGTTTCTGGCTGGAACCACTCCGTCAAGGACAAACAGGCAGCTCAGTGATCCCCACTCCCACTGGTGAGCAAAGAAACTTCCCTTCGACCAAACAAGGAATAGAATAGCACAGGAACCAAGACAAAGCCCAGGGATCAGCAAAATCTGATGACTGGAGTAAACCGGTTAGAAAAATAGGAAAACAAGATTTTTTTTTGTTTTTTTCAAGTTTGTTTTACAGAGGCAGACAGAAAAACACAATAAATGCTTTAGATTTTGATTAAATGCTATCAAAAGCTAGCACACTGGAGTGTATTAGCTTGCAGTTAAAGTTTAAGCAAAAATAAACTTATGAAGTGCAAACAGTAACTTTAGAACAGAAAAGCAGTAAAAACAGATGACAGAGCTTAAAAATAGGCAAAAACAGTGGTCAAAATGCACAAACAATTGAAAAAGCAAAGAAAAATACTTAAATCTTGAAAGATGCTCTTTTAGCTCTCTGCTGCTTGTGGAACTCTGCTGGACACCACGAGGAGCTGTGCTGAGTTCTCTACAAGCCAGAAAAGCTCGGCAAAGCTTGCTTTATAGCAGGGGGCTGGAAAAAGCAGGTAATGACCCAAAATGGCCAATGAACTACAAGTTTCTGGCTGGAACCACTCCCTCAAGGACAAACAGGCAGCTCAGTGCTCCCCACTCCCACTGGTGAGCAAAGAAACTTCCCTTCAACCAAACAAGGAATAGAATAGCACAGGAACCAAGACAAAGCCCAGGGATCAGCAAAATCTGATGACTGGACTAAACCGGTTAGAAAAGTAGGAAAACAAGATATTTTTTTTGTTTTTTTCAAGTTTTTTTTACAGAGGCAGACAGAAAAACACAATAAATGCTTTAGATTTCGATTAAATGCTATCAAAAGCTAGCACACTTGAGTGTATTAGCTTGCAGTTAAAGTTTAAGCAAAAATAAACTTATGAAGTGCAAACAGTAACTTTAGCTCAGAAAAGCAGTAAAAACAGATGACAGAGCTTTAAAATAGGCAAAAACAGTGGTCGAAATGCACAAACAATCGAAAAAGCAAAGAAAAATACTTAAATCTTGAAAGTTGCTCTTTTAGCTCTCTGCTGCTTGTGGAACTCTGCTGGACACCACGAGGAGCTGTGCTGAGTTCTCTACAAGCCAGAAAAGCCCGCCAAAGCGTGCTTTATAGCAGGGGGCTGGAAAAAGCAGGTAATGACCCAAAATGGCCAATGAACTACAAGTTTCTGGCTGGAACCACTCCCTCAAGGACAAACAGGCAGCTCAGTGCTCCCCACTCCCACTGGTGAGCAAAGAAACTTCCCTTCAACCAAACAAGGAATAGAATAGCACAGGAACCAAGACAAAGCCCAGGGATCAGCAAAATCTGATGACTGGACTAAACCGGTTAGAAAAGTAGGAAAACAAGATATTTTTTTTGTTTTTTTCAAGTTTTTTTTACAGAGGCAGACAGAAAAACACAATAAATGCTTTAGATTTCGATTAAATGCTATCAAAAGCTAGCACACTTGAGTGTATTAGCTTGCAGTTAAAGTTTAAGCAAAAATAAACTTATGAAGTGCAAACAGTAACTTTAGCTCAGAAAAGCAGTAAAAACAGATGACAGAGCTTTAAAATAGGCAAAAACAGTGGTCGAAATGCACAAACAATCGAAAAAGCAAAGAAAAAATACTTAAATCTTGAAAGTTGCTCTTTTAGCTCTCTGCTGCTTGTGGAACTCTGCTGGACACCACGAGGAGCTGTGCTGAGTTCTCTACAAGCCAGAAAAGCCCGCCAAAGCGTGCTTTATAGCAGGGGGCTGGAAAAAGCAGGAAATGACCCAAAATGGCCAATGAACTACAAGTTTCTGGCTGGAACCACTCCCTCAAGGACAAACAGGCAGCTCAGTGCTCCCCACTCCCACTGGTGAGCAAAGAAACTTCCCTTCAACCAAACAAGGAATAGAATAGCACAGGAACCAAGACAAAGCCCAGGGATCAGCAAAATCTGATGACTGGACTAAACCGGTTAGAAAAGTAGGAAAACAAGATTTTTTTTTGTTTTTTTCAAGTTTTTTTTACAGAGGCAGACAGAAAAACACAATAAATGCTTTAGATTTCGATTAAATGCTATCAAAAGCTAGCACACTTGAGTGTATTAGCTTGCAGTTAAAGTTTAAGCAAAAATAAACTTATGAAGTGCAAACAGTAACTTTAGCTCAGAAAAGCAGTAAAAACAGATGACAGAGCTTTAAAATAGGCAAAACAGTGGTCGAAATGCACAAACAATCGAAAAAGAAAAGAAAAAATACTTAAATCTTGAAAGTTGCTCTTTTAGCTCTCTGCTGCTTGTGGAACTCTGCTGGACACCACGAGGAGCTGTGCTGAGTTCTCTACAAGCCAGAAAAGCCCGCCAAAGCGTGCTTTATAGCAGGGCACTGGAAAAAGCAGGAAATGACCCAAAATGGCCAATGAACTATTAGTTTCTAGCTGGAACCACTCCCACAAGGACAAACAGGCAGCTCAGTGCTCCCCACTCCCACTGATGAGCAAAGAAACTTCCCTTCGACCAAACAAGGAATAGAATAGCACAGGAACCAAGACAAAGCCCAGGGATCAGCAAAATCTGATGACTGGACTAAACCGGTTAGAAAAGTAGGAAAACAAGATATTTTTTTCGGTTTTTTCAAGTTTTTTTACAGAGTCAGACAGAAAAACACAATAAATGCTTTAGATTTCGATTAAATGCTATCAAAAGCTAGCACACTTGAGTGTATTAGCTTGCAGTTAAAGTTTAAGCAAAAATAAACTTATGAAGTGCAAACAGTAACTTTAGCTCAGAAAAGCAGTAAAAACAGATGACAGAGCTTTAAAATAGGCAAAAACAGTGGTCGAAATGCACAAACAATCGAAAAAGAAAAGAAAAATACTTAAATCTTGAAAGTTGCTCTTTTAGCTCTCTGCTGCTTGTGGAACTCTGCTGGACACCACGAGGAGCTGTGCTGAGTTCTCTACAAGCCAGAAAAGCCCGGCAAAGCGTGCTTTATAGCAGGGCGCAGGAAAAAGCAGGTAATGACCCAAAATGGCCAATGAACTACAAGTTTCTGGCTGGAACCACTCCCTCAAGGACAAACAGGCAGCTCAGTGCTCCCCACTCCCACTGGTGAGCAAAGAAACTTCCCTTCAACCAAACAAGGAATAGAATAGCACAGGAACCAAGACAAAGCCCAGGGATCAGCAAAATCTGATGACTGGACTAAACCAGTTAGAAAAGTAGGAAAACAAGATATTTTTTGTTTTTTCAAGTTTTTTTTACAGAGGCAGACAGAAAAACACAATAAATGCTTTAGATTTCGATTAAATGCTATCAAAAGCTAGCACACTTGAGTGTATTAGCTTGCAGTTAAAGTTTAAGCAAAAATAAACTTATGAAGTGCAAACAGTAACTTTAGCTCAGAAAAGCAGTAAAAACAGATGACAGAGCTTTAAAATAGGCAAAAACAGTGGTCGAAATGCACAAACAATCGAAAAAGCAAAGAAAAAATACTTAAATCTTGAAAGTTGCTCTTTTAGCTCTCTGCTGCTTGTGGAACTCTGCTGGACACCACGAGGAGCTGTGCTGAGTTCTCTACAAGCCAGAAAAGCCCGCCAAAGCGTGCTTTATAGCAGGGGGCTGGAAAAAGCAGGAAATGACCCAAAATGGCCAATGAACTATAAGTTTCTGGCTGGAACCACTCCCTCAAGGACAAACAGGCAGCTCAGTGCTCCCCACTCCCACTGGTGAGCAAAGAAACTTCCCTTCGACCAAACAAGGAATAGAATAGCACAGGAACCAAGACAAAGCCCAGGGATCAGCAAAATCTGATGACTGGACTAAACCGGTTAGAAAAGTAGGAAAACAAGATATTTTTTTGTTTTTTTCAAGTTTTTTTTACAGAGGCAGACAGAAAAACACAATAAATGCTTTAGATTTCGATTAAATGCTATCAAAAGCTAGCACACTTGAGTGTATTAGCTTGCAGTTAAAGTTTAAGCAAAAATAAACTTATGAAGTGCAAACAGTAACTTTAGCTCAGAAAAGCAGTAAAAACAGATGACAGAGCTTTAAAATAGGCAAAAACAGTGGTCGAAATGCACAAACAATCGAAAAAGAAAAGAAAAAATACTTAAATCTTGAAAGTTGCTCTTTTAGCTCTCTGCTGCTTGTGGAACTCTGCTGGACACCACGAGGAGCTGTGCTGAGTTCTCTACAAGCCAGAAAAGCCCGCCAAAGCATGCTTTATAGCAGGGGGCTGGAAAAAGCAGGTAATGACCCAAAATGGCCAATGAACTACAAGTTTCTGGCTGGAACCACTCCCTCAAGGACAAACAGGCAGCTCAGTGCTCCCCACTCCCACTGGTGAGCAAAGAAACTTCCCTTCAACCAAACAAGGAATAGAATAGCACAGGAACCAAGACAAAGCCCAGGGATCAGCAAAATCTGATGACTGGACTAAACCAGTTAGAAAAGTAGGAAAACAAGATATTTTTTTGTTTTTTTTACAGAGGCAGACAGAAAAACACAATAAATGCTTTAGATTTCGATTAAATGCTATCAAAAGCTAGCACACTTGAGTGTATTAGCTTGCAGTTAAAGTTTAAGCAAAAATAAACTTATGAAGTGCAAACAGTAACTTTAGCTCAGAAAAGCAGTAAAAACAGATGACAGAGCTTTAAAATAGGCAAAAACAGTGGTCGAAATGCACAAACAATCGAAAAAGCAAAGAAAAAAATACTTAAATCTTGAAAGTTGCTCTTTTAGCTCTCTGCTGCTTGTGGAACTCTGCTGGACACCACGAGGAGCTGTGCTGAGTTCTCTACAAGCCAGAAAAGCCCGCCAAAGCGTGCTTTATAGCAGGGGGCTGGAAAAAGCAGGAAATGACCCAAAATGGCCAATGAACTACAAGTTTCTGGCTGGAACCACTCCCTCAAGGACAAACAGGCAGCTCAGTGCTCCCCACTCCCACTGGTGAGCAAAGAAACTTCCCTTCAACCAAACAAGGAATAGAATAGCACAGGAACCAAGACAAAGCCCAGGGATCAGCAAAATCTGATGACTGGACTAAACCGGTTAGAAAAGTAGGAAAACAAGATTTTTTTTGTTTTTTTCAAGTTTTTTTTACAGAGGCAGACAGAAAAACACAATAAATGCTTTAGATTTCGATTAAATGCTATCAAAAGCTAGCACACTTGAGTGTATTAGCTTGCAGTTAAAGTTTAAGCAAAAATAAACTTATGAAGTGCAAACAGTAACTTTAGCTCAGAAAAGCAGTAAAAACAGATGACAGAGCTTTAAAATAGGCAAAAACAGTGGTCGAAATGCACAAACAATCGAAAAAGCAAAGAAAAAATACTTAAATCTTGAAAGTTGCTCTTTTAGCTCTCTGCTGCTTGTGGAACTCTGCTGGACACCACGAGGAGCTGTGCTGAGTTCTCTACAAGCCAGAAAAGCCCGCCAAAGCGTGCTTTATAGCAGGGGGCTGGAAAAAGCAGGTAATGACCCAAAATGGCCAATGAACTACAAGTTTCTGGCTGGAACCACTCCCTCAAGGACAAACAGGCAGCTCAGTGCTCCCCACTCCCACTGGTGAGCAAAGAAACTTCCCTTCAACCAAACAAGGAATAGAATAGCACAGGAACCAAGACAAAGCCCAGGGATCAGCAAAATCTGATGACTGGACTAAACCGGTTAGAAAAGTAGGAAAACAAGATATTTTTTTTTGTTTTTTTTCAAGTTTTTTTTACAGAGGCCGACAGAAAAACACAATAAATGCTTTAGATTTCGATTAAATGCTATCAAAAGCTAGCACACTTGAGTGTATTAGCTTGCAGTTAAAGTTTAAGCAAAAATAAACTTATGAAGTGCAAACAGTAACTTTAGCTCAGAAAAGCAGTAAAAACAGATGACAGAGCTTTAAAATAGGCAAAAACAGTGGTCGAAATGCACAAACAATCGAAAAAGCAAAGAAAAGATACTTAAATCTTGAAAGTTGCTCTTTTAGCTCTCTGCTGCTTGTGGAACTCTGCTGGACACCACGAGGAGCTGTGCTGAGTTCTCTACAAGCCAGAAAAGCCCGGCAAAGCGTGCTTTATAGCAGGGGCTGGAAAAAGCAGGAAATGACCCAAAATGGCCAATGAACTATAAGTTTCTGGCTGGAACCACTCCGTCAAGGACAAACAGGCAGCTCAGTGCTCCCCACTCCCACTGGTGAGCAAAGAAACTTCCCTTCAACCAAACAAGGAATAGAATAGCACAGGAACCAAGACAAAGCCCAGGGATCAGCAAAATCTGATGACTGGACTAAACCGGTTAGAAAAGTAGGATAACAAGATTTTTTTGTTTTTTTCAAGTTTTTTTTACAGAGGCAGACAGAAAAACACAATAAATGCTTTAGATTTTGATTAAATGCTATCAAAAGCTAGCACACTTGAGTGTATTAGCTTGCAGTTAAAGTTTAAGCAAAAATAAACTTATGAAGTGCAAACAGTAACTTTAGCTCAGAAAAGCAGTAAAAACAGATGACAGAGCTTTAAAATAGGCAAAA
The DNA here is from genome assembly GCF_019279795.1 of Protopterus annectens. Classification (NCBI taxonomy): domain Eukaryota; kingdom Metazoa; phylum Chordata; order Ceratodontiformes; family Protopteridae; genus Protopterus; species Protopterus annectens. The sequence goes on from NC_056747.1 coordinate 1,340,571,676, forward strand.
ACAGTGGTCGAAATGCACAAACAATCGAAAAAGAAAAGAAAAGATACTTAAATCTTGAAAGTTGCTCTTTTAGCTCTCTGCTGCTTGTGGAACTCTGCTGGACACCACGAGGAGCTGTGCTGAGTTCTCTACAAGCCAGAAAAGCCCGCCAAAGCGTGCTTTATACCAGGGGCTGGAAAAAGCAGGTAATGACCCAAAATGGCCAATGAACTACAAGTTTCTGGCTGGAACCACTCCCTCAAGGACAAACAGGCAGCTCAGTGCTCCCCACTCCCACTGGTGAGCAAAGAAACTTCCCTTCAACCAAACAAGGAATAGAATAGCACAGGAACCAAGACAAAGCCCAGGGATCAGCAAAATCTGATGACTGGACTAAACCGGTTAGAAAAGTAGGAAAACAAGATTTTTTTTTTTTTTTCAAGTTTTTTTTACAGAGGCAGACAGAAAAACACAATAAATGCTTTAGATTTCGATTAAATGCTATCAAAAGCTAGCACACTTGAGTGTATTAGCTTGCAGTTAAAGTTTAAGCAAAAATAAACTTATGAAGTGCAAACAGTAACTTTAGCTCAGAAAAGCAGTAAAAACAGATGACAGAGCTTTAAAATAGGCAAAACAGTGGTCGAAATGCACAAACAATCGAAAAAGAAAAGAAGAAATACTTAAATCTTGAAAGTTGCTCTTTTAGCTCTCTGCTGCTTGTGGAACTCTGCTGGACACCACGAGGAGCTGTGCTGAGTTCTCTACAAGCCAGAAAAGCCCGCCAAAGCGTGCTTTATAGCAGGGGGCTGGAAAAAGCAGGTAATGACCCAAAATAGCCAATGAACTACAAGTTTCTGGCTGGAACCACTCCCTCAAGGACAAACAGGCAGCTCAGTGCTCCCCACTCCCACTGGTGAGCAAAGAAACTTCCCTTCAACCAAACAAGGAATAGAATAGCACAGGAACCAAGACAAAGCCCAGGGATCAGCAAAATCTGATGACTGGACTAAACCGGTTAGAAAAGTAGGAAAACAAGATATTTTTTTTTTGTTTTTTTCAAGTTTTTTTTACAGAGGCCGACAGAAAAACACAATAAATGCTTTAGATTTCGATTAAATGCTATCAAAAGCTAGCACACTTGAGTGTATTAGCTTGCAGTTAAAGTTTAAGCAAAAATAAACTTATGAAGTGCAAACAGTAACTTTAGCTCAGAAAAGCAGTAAAAACAGATGACAGAGCTTTAAAATAGGCAAAAACAGTGGTCGAAATGCACAAACAATCGAAAAAGAAAAGAAAAAAATACTTAAATCTTGAAAGTTGCTCTTTTAGCTCTCTGCTGCTTGTGGAACTCTGCTGGACACCACGAGGAGCTGTGCTGAGTTCTCTACAAGCCAGAAAAGCCCGCCAAAGCGTGCTTTATAGCAGGGGGCTGGAAAAAGCAGGTAATGACCCAAAATGGCCAATGAACTACAAGTTTCTGGCTGGAACCACTCCCTCAAGGACAAACAGGCAGCTCAGTGCTCCCCACTCCCACTGGTGAGCAAAGAAACTTCCCTTCAACCAAACAAGGAATAGAATAGCACAGGAACCAAGACAAAGCCCAGGGATCAGCAAAATCTGATGACTGGACTAAACCGGTTAGAAAAGTAGGAAAACAAGATTTTTTTTTGTTTTTTCAAGTTTTTTTTACAGAGGCAGACAGAAAAACACAATAAATGCTTTAGATTTCGATTAAATGCTATCAAAAGCTAGCACACTTGAGTGTATTAGCTTGCAGTTAAAGTTTAAGCAAAAATAAACTTATGAAGTGCAAACAGTAACTTTAGCTCAGAAAAGCAGTAAAAACAGATGACAGAGCTTTAAAATAGGCAAAAACAGTGGTCGAAATGCACAAACAATCGAAAAAGAAAAGAAAAAATACTTAAATCTTGAAAGTTGCTCTTTTAGCTCTCTGCTGCTTGTGGAACTCTGCTGGACACCACGAGGAGCTGTGCTGAGTTCTCTACAAGCCAGAAAAGCCCGGCAAAGCGTGCTTTATAGCAGGGGGCTGGAAAAAGCAGGTAATGACCCAAAATGGCCAATGAACTACAAGTTTCTGGCTGGAACCACTCCCTCAAGGACAAACAGGCAGCTCAGTGCTCCCCACTCCCACTGGTGAGCAAAGAAACTTCCCTTCAACCAAACAAGGAATAGAATAGCACAGGAACCAAGACAAAGCCCAGGGATCAGCAAAATCTGATGACTGGACTAAACCGGTTAGAAAAGTAGGAAAACAAGATATATTTTTTTTTTCAAGTTTTTTTTACAGAGGCAGACAGAAAAACACAATAAATGCTTTAGATTTCGATTAAATGCTATCAAAAGCTAGCACACTTGAGTGTATTAGCTTGCAGTTAAAGTTTAAGCAAAAATAAACTTATGAAGTGCAAACAGTAACTTTAGCTCAGAAAAGCAGTAAAAACAGATGACAGAGCTTTAAAATAGGCAAAAACAGTGGTCGAAATGCACAAACAATCGAAAAAGCAAAGAAAAAATACTTAAATCTTGAAAGTTGCTCTTTTAGCTCTCTGCTGCTTGTGGAACTCTGCTGGACACCACGAGGAGCTGTGCTGAGTTCTCTACAAGCCAGAAAAGCCCGCCAAAGCGTGCTTTATAGCAGGGGGCTGGAAAAAGCAGGTAATGACCCAAAATGGCCAATGAACTACAAGTTTCTGGCTGGAACCACTCCCTCAAGGACAAACAGGCAGCTCAGTGCTCCCCACTCCCACTGGTGAGCAAAGAAACTTCCCTTCAACCAAACAAGGAATAGAATAGCACAGGAACCAAGACAAAGCCCAGGGATCAGCAAAATCTGATGACTGGACTAAACCGGTTAGAAAAGTAGGAAAACAAGATTTTTTTGTTTTTTTCAAGTTTTTTTTACAGAGGCAGACAGAAAAACACAATAAATGCTTTAGATTTCGATTAAATGCTATCAAAAGCTAGCACACTTGAGTGTATTAGCTTGCAGTTAAAGTTTAAGCAAAAATAAACTTATGAAGTGCAAACAGTAACTTTAGCTCAGAAAAGCAGTAAAAACAGATGACAGAGCTTTAAAATAGGCAAAAACAGTGGTCGAAATGCACAAACAATCGAAAAAGCAAAGAAAAATACTTAAATCTTGAAAGTTGCTCTTTTAGCTCTCTGCTGCTTGTGGAACTCTGCTGGACACCACGAGGAGCTGTGCTGAGTTCTCTACAAGCCAGAAAAGCCCGCCAAAGCGTGCTTTATAGCAGGGGCTGGAAAAAGCAGGTAATGACCCAAAATGGCCAATGAACTACAAGTTTCTGGCTGGAACCACTCCCTCAAGGACAAACAGGCAGCTCAGTGCTCCCCACTCCCACTGGTGAGCAAAGAAACTTCCCTTCAACCAAACAAGGAATAGAATAGCACAGGAACCAAGACAAAGCCCAGGGATCAGCAAAATCTGATGACTGGACTAAACCGGTTAGAAAAGTAGGATAACAAGATTTTTTTGTTTTTTTCAAGTTTTTTTTACAGAGGCAGACAGAAAAACACAATAAATGCTTTAGATTTCGATTAAATGCTATCAAAAGCTAGCACACTTGAGTGTATTAGCTTGCAGTTAAAGTTTAAGCAAAAATAAACTTATGAAGTGCAAACAGTAACTTTAGCTCAGAAAAGCAGTAAAAACAGATGACAGAGCTTTAAAATAGGCAAAAACAGTGGTCGAAATGCACAAACAATCGAAAAAGCAAAGAAAAAATACTTAAATCTTGAAAGTTGCTCTTTTAGCTCTCTGCTGCTTGTGGAACTCTGCTGGACACCACGAGGAGCTGTGCTGAGTTCTCTACAAGCCAGAAAAGCCCGCCAAAGCATGCTTTATAGCAGGGGGCTGGAAAAAGCAGGTAATGACCCAAAATGGCCAATGAACTACAAGTTTCTGGCTGGAACCACTCCCTCAAGGACAAACAGGCAGCTCAGTGCTCCCCACTCCCACTGGTGAGCAAAGAAACTTCCCTTCAACCAAACAAGGAATAGAATAGCACAGGAACCAAGACAAAGCCCAGGGATCAGCAAAATCTGATGACTGGACTAAACCGGTTAGAAAAGTAGGAAAACAAGATATTTTTTTTGTTTTCTTCAAGTTTTTTTTACAGAGGCCGACAGAAAAACACAATAAATGCTTTAGATTTCGATTAAATGCTATCAAAAGCTAGCATACTTGAGTATATTAGCTTGCAGTTAAAGTTTAAGCAAAAATAAACTTATGAAGTGCAAACAGTAACATTAGCTCAGAAAAGCAGTAAAAATAGATGACAGAGCTTTAAAATAGGCAAAAACAGTGGTCGAAATGCACAAACAATCGAAAAAGCAAAGAAAAAATACTTAAATCTTGAAAGTTGCTCTTTTAGCTATCTGCTGCTTGTGGAACTCTGCTGGACACCACGAGGAGCTGTGCTGAGTTCTCTACAAGCCAGAAAAGCCCACCAAAGCGTGCTTTATAGCAGGGGGCTGGAAAAAACAGGAAATGACCCAAAATGGCCAATGAACTATAAGTTTCTGGCTGGAACCACTCCGTCAAGGACAAACAGGCAGCTCAGTGCTCCCCACTCCCACTGGTGAGCAAAGAAACTTCCCTTCGACCAAACAAGGAATAGAATAGCACAGGAACCAAGACAAAGCCCAGGGATCAGCAAAATCTGATGACTGGACTAAACCAGTTAGAAAAGTAGGAAAACAAGATATTTTGTTTGTTTTTTTCAAGTTTTTTTTACAGAGGCAGACAGAAAAACACAATAAATGCTTTAGATTTCGATTAAATGCTATCAAAAGCTAGCACACTTGAGTGTATTAGCTTGCAGTTAAAGTTTAAGCAAAAATAAACTTATGAAGTGCAAACAGTAACTTTAGCTCAGAAAAGCAGTAAAAACAGATGACAGAGCTTTAAAATAGGCAAAAACAGTGGTCGAAATGCACAAACAATCGAAAAAGCAAAGAAAACATACTTAAATCTTGAAAGTTGCTCTTTTAGCTCTCTGCTGCTTGTGGAACTCTGCTGGACACCACGAGGAGCTGTGCTGAGTTCTCTACAAGCCAGAAAAGCCCGCCAAAGCGTGCTTTATAGCAGGGGGCTGGAAAAAGCAGGTAATGACCCAAAATGGCCAATGAACTACAAGTTTCTGGCTGGAACCACTCCCTCAAGGACAAACAGGCAGCTCAGTGCTCCCCACTCCCACTGGTGAGCAAAGAAACTTCCCTTTGAACAAACAAGGAATAGAATAGCACAGGAACCAAGACAAAGCCCAGGGATCAGCAAAATCTGATGACTGGACTAAACCGGTTAGAAAAGTAGGAAAACAAGATTTTTTTTGTTTTTTTTACAGAGGCAGACAGAAAAACACAATAAATGCTTTAGATTTCGATTAAATGCTATCAAAAGCTAGCACACTTGAGTGTATTAGCTTGCAGTTAAAGTTTAAGCAAAAATAAACTTATGAAGTGCAAACAGTAACTTTAGCTCAGAAAAGCAGTAAAAACAGATGACAGAGCTTTAAAATAGGCAAAAACAGTGGTCGAAATGCACAAACAATCGAAAAAGAAAAGAAAAATACTTAAATCTTGAAAGTTGCTCTTTTAGCTCTCTGCTGCTTGTGGAACTCTGCTGGACACCACGAGGAGCTGTGCTGAGTTCTCTACAAGCCAGAAAAGCCCGCCAAAGCGTGCTTTATAGCAGGGGGCTGGAAAAAGCAGGAAATGACCCAAAATGGCCAATGAACTATAAGTTTCTGGCTGGAACCACTCCCTCAAGGACAAACAGGCAGCTCAGTGCTCCCCACTCCCACTGGTGAGCAAAGAAACTTCCCTTCGACCAAACAAGGAATAGAATAGCACAGGAACCAAGACAAAGCCCAGGGATCAGCAAAATCTGATGACTGGACTAAACCGGTTAGAAAAGTAGGAAAACAAGATATTTTTTTTGTTTTTTCAAGTTTTTTTTACAGAGGCAGACAGAAAAACACAATAAATGCTTTAGATTTCGATTAAATGCTATCAAAAGCTAGCACACTTGAGTGTATTAGCTTGCAGTTAAAGTTTAAGCAAAAATAAACTTATGAAGTGCAAACAGTAACTTTAGCTCAGAAAAGCAGTAAAAACAGATGACAGAGCTTTAAAATAGGCAAAAACAGTGGTCGAAATGCACAAACAATCGAAAAAGAAAAGAAAAAATACTTAAATCTTGAAAGTTGCTCTTTTAGCTCTCTGCTGCTTGTGGAACTCTCCTGGACACCACGAGGAGCTGTGCTGAGTTCTCTACAAGCCAGAAAAGCCTGCCAAAGTGTGCTTTATAGCAGGGGGCTGGAAAAAGCAGGTAATGACCCAAAATGGCCAATGAACTACAAGTTTCTGGCTGGAACCACTCCCTCAAGGACAAACAGGCAGCTCAGTGCTCCCCACTCCCACTGGTGAGCAAAGAAACTTCCCTTCAACCAAACAAGGAATAGAATAGCACTGGAACCAAGACAAAGCCCAGGGATCAGCAAAATCTGATGACTGGACTAAACCGGTTAGAAAAGTAGGAAAACAAGATATTTTTTTTTTTTCAAGTTTTTTTTTACAGAGGCAGACAGAAAAACACAATAAATGCTTTAGATTTCGATTAAATGCTATCAAAAGCTAGCACACTTGAGTGTATTAGCTTGCAGTTAAAGTTTAAGCAAAAATAAACTTATGAAGTGCAAACAGTAACTTTAGCTCAGAAAAGCAGTAAAAACAGATGACAGAGCTTTAAAATAGGCAAAAACAGTGGTCAAAATGCACAAACAATCGAAAAAGCAAAGAAAAAATACTTAAATCTTGAAAGTTGCTCTTTTAGCTCTCTGCTGCTTGTGGAACTCTGCTGGACACCACGAGGAGCTGTGCTGAGTTCTCTACAAGCCAGAAAAGCCCGCCAATGCGTGCTTTATAGCAGGGGGCTGGAAAAAGCAGGAAATGACCCAAAATGGCCAATGAACTATAAGTTTCTGGCTGGAACCACTCCCTCAAGGACAAACAGGCAGCTCAGTGCTCCCCACTCCCACTGGTGAGCAAAGAAACTTCCCTTCGACCAAACAAGGAATAGAATAGCACAGGAACCAAGACAAAGCCCAGGGATCAGCAAAATCTGATGACTGGACTAAACCGGTTAGAAAAGTAGGAAAACAAGATATTTTTTTGTTTTTTCAAGTTTTTTTTACAGAGGCAGACAGAAAAACACAATAAATGCTTTAGATTTCGATTAAATGCTATCAAAAGCTAGCACACTTGAGTGTATTAGCTTGCAGTTAAAGTTTAAGCAAAAATAAACTTATGAAGTGCAAACAGTAACTTTAGCTCAGAAAAGCAGTAAAAACAGATGACAGAGCTTTAAAATAGGCAAAAACAGTGGTCGAAATGCACAAACAATCGAAAAAGAAAAGAAGAAATACTTAAATCTTGAAAGTTGCTCTTTTAGCTCTCTGCTGCTTGTGGAACTCTGCTGGACACCACGAGGAGCTGTGCTGAGTTCTCTACAAGCCAGAAAAGCCCGCCAAAGCGTGCTTTATAGCAGGGGGCTGGAAAAAGCAGGTAATGACCCAAAATGGCCAATGAACTACAAGTTTCTGGCTGGAACCACTCCCTCAAGGACAAACAGGCAGCTCAGTGCTCCCCACTCCCACTGGTGAGCAAAGAAACTTCCCTTCAACCAAACAAGGAATAGAATAGCACAGGAACCAAGACAAAGCCCAGGGATCAGCAAAATCTGATGACTGGACTAAACTGGTTAGAAAAGTAGGAAAACAAGATATTTTTTTTGTTTTTTTCAAGTTTTTTTTACAGAGGCAGACAGAAAAACACAATAAATGCTTTAGATTTCGATTAAATGCTATCAAAAGCTAGCACACTTGAGTGTATTAGCTTGCAGTTAAAGTTTAAGCAAAAATAAACTTATGAAGTGCAAACAGTAACTTTAGCTCAGAAAAGCAGTAAAAACAGATGACAGAGCTTTAAAATAGGCAAAAACAGTGGTCGAAATGCACAAACAATCGAAAAAGCAAAGAAAAAATACTTAAATCTTGAAAGTTGCTCTTTTAGCTCTCTGCTGCTTGTGGAACTCTGCTGGACACCACGAGGAGCTGTGCTGAGTTCTCTACAAGCTAGAAAAGCCCACCAAAGCGTGCTTTATAGCAAGGCACTGGAAAAAGCAGGAAATGACCCAAAATGGCCAATGAACTATTAGTTTCTAGCTGGAACCACTCCCTCAAGGACAAACAGGCAGCTCAGTGCTCCCCACTCCCACTGGTGAGCAAAGAAACTTCCCTTCAACCAAACAAGGAATAGAATAGCACAGGAACCAAGACAAAGCCCAGGGATCAGCAAAATCTGATGACTGGACTAAACTGGTTAGAAAAGTAGGAAAATAAGATATTTTTTTGTTTTTTTCAAGTTTTTTTTTACAGAGGCAGACAGAAAAACACAATAAATGCTTTAGATTTCGATTAAATGCTATCAAAAGCTAGCACACTTGAGTGTATTAGCTTGCAGTTAAAGTTTAAGCAAAAATAAACTTATGAAGTGCAAACAGTAACTTTAGCTCAGAAAAGCAGTAAAAACAGATGACAGAGCTTTAAAATAGGCAAAAACAGTGGTCAAAATGCACAAACAATCGAAAAAGCAAAGAAAAAATACTTAAATCTTGAAAGTTGCTCTTTTAGCTCTCTGCTGCTTGTGGAACTCTGCTGGACACCACGAGGAGCTGTGCTGAGTTCTCTACAAGCCAGAAAAGCCCGGCAAAGCGTGCTTTATAGCAGGGGGCTGGAAAAAGCAGGTAATGACCCAAAATGGCCAATGAACTACAAGTTTCTGGCTGGAACCACTCCCTCAAGGACAAACAGGCAGCTCAGTGCTCCCCACTCCCACTGGTGAGCAAAGAAACTTCCCTTCAACCAAACAAGGAATAGAATAGCACAGGAACCAAGACAAAGCCCAGGGATCAGCAAAATCTGATGACTGGACTAAACCGGTTAGAAAAGTAGGAAAACAAGATTTTTTTTTTTTTTCAAGTTTTTTTTTACAGAGGCAGACAGAAAAACACAATAAATGCTTTAGATTTCGATTAAATGCTATCAAAAGCTAGCACACTTGAGTGTATTAGCTTGCAGTTAAAGTTTAAGCAAAAATAAACTTATGAAGTGCAAACAGTAACTTTAGCTCAGAAAAGCAGTAAAAACAGATGACAGAGCTTTAAAATAGGCAAAAACAGTGGTCGAAATGCACAAACAATCGAAAAAGAAAAGAAAAAATACTTAAATCTTGAAAGTTGCTCTTTTAGCTCTCTGCTGCTTGTGGAACTCTCCTGGACACCACGAGGAGCTGTGCTGAGTTCTCTACAAGCCAGAAAAGCCTGCCAAAGCGTGCTTTATAGCAGGGGGCTGGAAAAAGCAGGAAATGACCCAAAATGGCCAATGAACTACAAGTTTCTGGCTGGAACCACTCCCTCAAGGACAAACAGGCAGCTCAGTGCTCCCCACTCCCACTGGTGAGCAAAGAAACTTCCCTTCAACCAAACAAGGAATAGAATAGCACAGGAACCAAGACAAAGCCCAGGGATCAGCAAAATCTGATGACTGGACTAAACCGGTTAGAAAAGTAGGAAAACAAGATATTTTTTTTGTTTTTTCAAGTTTTTTTTACAGAGGCAGACAGAAAAACACAATAAATGCTTTAGATTTCGATTAAATGCTATCAAAAGCTAGCACACTTGAGTGTATTAGCTTGCAGTTAAAGTTTAAGCAAAAATAAACTTATGAAGTGCAAACAGTAACTTTAGCTCAGAAAAGCAGTAAAAACAGATGACAGAGCTTTAAAATAGGCAAAAACAGTGGTCGAAATGCACAAACAATCGAAAAAGCAAAGAAAAAATACTTAAATCTTGAAAGTTGCTCTTTTAGCTCTCTGCTGCTTGTGGAACTCTCCTGGACACCACGAGGAGCTGTGCTGAGTTCTCTACAAGCCAGAAAAGCCTGCCAAAGTGTGCTTTATAGCAGGGGGCTGGAAAAAGCAGGTAATGACCCAAAATGGCCAATGAACTACAAGTTTCTGGCTGGAACCACTCCCTCAAGGACAAACAGGCAGCTCAGTGCTCCCCACTCCCACTGGTGAGCAAAGAAACTTCCCTTCAACCAAACAAGGAATAGAATAGCACAGGAACCAAGACAAAGCCCAGGGATCAGCAAAATCTGATGACTGGACTAAACTGGTTAGAAAAGTAGGAAAACAAGATTTTTTTTTTTTTTCAAGTTTTTTTTACAGAGGCAGACAGAAAAACACAATAAATGCTTTAGATTTCGATTAAATGCTATCAAAAGCTAGCACACTTGAGTGTATTAGCTTGCAGTTAAAGTTTAAGCAAAAATAAACTTATGAAGTGCAAACAGTAACTTTAGCTCAGAAAAGCAGTAAAAGCAGATGACAGAGCTTTAAAATAGGCAAAAACAGTGGTCAAAATGCACAAACTATCAAAAAAGCAAAGAAAAAAATACTTAAATCTTGAAAGTTGCTCTTTTAGCTCTCTGCTTCTTGTGGAACTCTGGTGGACACCACAAGGAGCTGTGCTGAGTTCTCTACAAGCCAGAAAAGCCCGCCAATGCATGCTTTATAGCAGGGGGATGGAAAAAGCAGGAAATGACCCAAAATGGCCAATGAACTATAAGTTTCTGGCTGGAACCACTCCATCAAGGACAAACAGGCAGCTCAGTGATCCCCACTCCCACTGGTGAGCAAAGAAACTTCCCTTCGACCAAACAAGGAATAGAATAGCACAGGAACCAAGACAAAGCCCAGGGATCAGCAAAATCTGATGACTGGACTAAACTGGTTAGAAAAGTAGGAAAACAAGATTTTTTTTGTTTTTTTTCAAGTTTTTTTTTACAGAGGCAGACAGAAAAACACAATAAATGCTTTAGATTTCGATTAATTGCTATCAAAAGCTAGCACACAAGTGTATTAGCTTGCAGTTAAACTTTAAGCAAAATTAACTTATGAAGTGCAAACAGTAACTTTAGCTCAGAAAAAACAAAAATACAGGTAACAGAGTTTTAAAATAAGCAAAAACAGTGGTCAAACAGCTCAAACAATCGAAAATGCAAAGAAAAAATACTTAAATCTTGAAAGTTGCTCTTTTAGCTCTCTGCTGCTTGCAGAACTCTGCTGGACACCACGAGGAGCTGTGCTGAGTTCTCTACAAGCCAGAAAAGCCCGCCAAAGCGTGCTTTATAGCAGGGGGCTGGAAAAAGCAGGAAATGACCCAAAATGGCCAATGAACTACAAGTTTCTGGCTGGAACCACTCCCCTAAGGACAAACAGGCAGCTCAGTGCTCCCCACTCCCACTGGTGAGCAAAGAAACTTCCCTTCGACCAAACAAGGAATAGAGTAGCACAGGAACCAAGACAAAGCCCAGGGATCAGCAAAATCTGATGACTGGACCAAACTAGCTAGAAAAGTAGGAAAACAAGATTTTTTTTGTTTTTTTTCAAGTTTTTTTTTACAGAGGCAGACAGAAAAACACAATAAATGCTTTAGATTTTGATTAATTGCTATCAAAAGCTAGCACACTTGAGTGTATTAGCTTGCAGTTAAACTTTAAGCAAAATTAACTTATGAAGTGCAAACAGTAACTTTAGCTCAGAAAACCAGTAAAAATACATGACAGAGCTTTAAAATACGCCAAAACAGTGGTCGAAAAGCACAAACAATCGAAAATGCAAAGAAAAAATACTTAGATCTTGAAAAGTTGCTCTTTTAGCTCTCTGCTGCTTGTGGAACTCTGTTGGACACCACGAGGAGCTGTGCTGAGTTCTCTACAAGCCAGAAAAGCCCACCAAAGCGTGCTTTATAGCAGGGGGCTGGAAAAAGCAGGAAATGACCCAAAATGGCCAATGAACTACAAGTTTCTGGCTGGAACCACTCCCCTAAGGAAAAACAGGCAGCTCAGTGCTCCCCACTCCCACTGGTGAGCAAAGAAAATTCCCTTCGACCAAACAAGGAATAGAGTAGCACAGGAACCAAGACAAAGCCCAGGGATCAGCAAAATCTGATGACTGGACCAAACTAGCTAGAAAAGTAGGAAAACAAGATTTTTTTTTTTACAGAGGCAGACAGAAAAACACAATAAATGCTTTAGATTTTGATTAATTGCTATCAAAAGCTAGCACACTTGAGTGTATTAGCTTGCAGTTAAACTTTAAGCAAAATTAACTTATGAAGTGCAAACAGTAACTTTAGCTCAGAAAAAACAGGTAACAGAGCTTTAAAATAAGCAAAAACAGTGGTTGAAATGCACTAACAATCGCAAAAGCAAAGAAAAAATACTTAAATCTTGAAAGTTGCTCTTTTAGCTCTCTGCTGCTTGTGGAACTCTGCTGGACACCACGAGGAGCTGTGCTGAGTTCTCTACAAGCCAGAAAAGCCTGCCAAAGCGTGCTTTATAGCAGGGGGCTGGAAAAAGCAGGAAATGACCCAAAATGGCCAATGAACTACAAGTTTCTGGCTGGAACCACTCCCCTAAGGACAAACAGGCAGCTCAGTGCTCCCCACTCCCACTGGTGAGCAAAGAAACTTCCCTTCAACCAAACAAGGAATAGAGTAGCACAGGAACCAAGACAAAGCCCAAGGATCAGCAAAATCTGATGACTGGACCAAACTAGCTAGAAAAGTAGGAAAACAAGATTTTTTTTTTTACAGAGGCAGACAGAAAAACACAATAAATGCTTTAGATTTCGATTAATTGCTATCAAAAGCTAGCACACTTGAGTGTATTAGCTTGCAGTTAAACTTTAAGCAAAATTAACTTATGAAGTGCAAACAGTAACTTTAGCTCAGAAAAGCAGTAAAAACAGATAACAGAGCTTTAAAGCAAGCAAAACAGTGGTCGAAATGCACAAACAATCAAAATGCAAAGAAAAAATACTTAGATCTTGAAAGTTGCTCTTTTAGCTCTCTGCTGCTTGTGGAACTCTGCTGGACACCACGAGGAGCTGTGCTGAGTTCTCTACAAGCCAGAAAAGCCCGCCAAAGCATGCTTTATAGCAGGGGGCTGGAAAAAGCAGGAAATGACCCAAAATGGCCAATGAACTACAAGTTTCTGGCTGGAACCACTCCCTCAAGGACAAACAGGCAGCTCAGTGCTCCCCACTCCCACTGGTGAGCAAAGAAACTTCCCTTCGACCAAACAAGGAATAGAGTAGCACAGGAACCAAGACAAAGCCCAGGGATCAGCAAAATCTGATGACTGGACCAAACTAACTAGAAAAGTAGGAAAACAATATTTTTTTTGTTTTTTTCAAGTTTTTTTTACAGAGGCAGACAGAAAAACACAATAAATGCTTTAGATTTTGATTAATTGCTATCAAAAGCTAGCACACTTGAGTGTATTAGCTTGCAGTTAAACTTTAAGCAAAATTAACTTATGAAGTGCAAACAGTAACTTTAGCTCAGAAAAAACAGAAAAACAGGTAACAGAGCTTTAAAATAAGCAAAAACTGTGGTCGAACAGCACAAACAATCAAAAATGCAAAGAAAAAATACTTAGATCTTAAAAAGTTGCTCTTTTAGCTCTCTGCTGCTTGTGGAACTCTGTTGGACACCACGAGGAGCTGTGCTGAGTTCTCTACAAGCCAGAAAAGCCCACCAAAGCGTGCTTTATAGCAGGGGGCTGGAAAAAGCAGGAAATGACCCAAAATGGCCAATGAACTACAAGTTTCTGGCTGGAACCACTCCCCTAAGGACAAACAGGCAGCTCAGTGCTCCCCACTCCCACTGATGAGCAAAGAAACTTCCCTTCAACCAAACAAGGAATAGAGTAGCACAGGAACCAAGACAAAGCCCAGGGATCAGCAAAATCTGATGACTGGACCAAACTAGCTAGAAAAGTAGGAAAACAAGATATTTTTTGTTTTTTTCAAGTTTTTTTTACAGAGGCAGACAGAAAAACACAATAAATGCTTTAGATTTTGATTAATTGCTATCAAAAGCTAGCACACTTGAGTGCATTAGCTTGCAGTTAAACTTTAAGCAAAATTAACTTATGTAGTGCAAACAGTAACTTTAGCTCAGAAAAAACAGAAAAAACAGGTAACAGAGCTTTAAAATAAGCAAAAACAGTGGTCGAACAGCACAAACAATCAAAAATGCAAAGAAAAAATACTTAGATCTTGAAAAGTTGCTCTTTTAGCTCTCTGCTGCTTGGGGAACTCTTCTGGACACCAAGAGGAGCTGTGCTGAGTTCTCTACAAGCCAGAAAAGCCTGCCAAAGCGTGCTTTATAGCAGGGGGCTGGAAAAAGCAGGAAATGACCCAAAATGGCCAATGAACTACAAGTTTCTGGCTGGAACCACTCCCCTAAGGACAAACAGGCAGCTCAGTGCTTCCCACTCCCACTGATGAGCAAAGAAACTTCCCTTCAACCAAACAAGGAATAGAGTAGCACAGGAACCAAGACAAAGCCCAAGGATCAGCAAAATCTGATGACTGGACCAAACTAGCTAGAAAAGTAGGAAAACAAGATTTTTTTTGTTTTTTTTTTTCAAGTTTTTTTTACAGAGGCAGACAGAAAAACACAATAAATGCTTTAGATTTCGATTAATTGCTATGAAAAGCTAGCACACTTGAGTGTATTAGCTTGCAGTTAAACTTTAAGCAAAATTAACTTATGAAGTGCAAACAGTAACTTTAGCTCAGAAAAAAACAGAAAAACAGGTAACAGAGCTTTAAAATAAGCAAAAACAGTGGTCAAACAGCACAAACAATCAAAAATGCAAATAAAAAATACTTAGATCTTGAAAAGTTGTTTTTTTAGCTCTCTTCTGCTTTTGGAACTCTGCTGGACACCACGAGGAGCTGTGCTTAGTTCTCTACAAGCCAGAAAACCCGCCAAAGCATGCTTTATAGCAGGGGGCTGGAAAAAGCATGAAATGACCCAAAATGGCCAATGAACTACAAGTTTCTGGATGGAACCACTCCCCTAAGGACAAACAGGCAGCTCAGTGCTCCCCACTCCCACTGGTGAGCAAAGAAACTTCCCTTCGACCAAACAAGGAATAGAGTAGCAGAGGAACCAAGACAAAGCCCAGGGATCAGCAAAATCTGATGACTGGACCAAACTAGCTAGAAAAGTAGGAAAACAAGATTTTTTTTTTGTTTTTTTTCAAGTTTTTTTTTTACAGAGGCAGACAGAAAAACACAATAAATGCTTTAGATTTTGCTTAATTGCTATCAAAAGATAGCACACGAGTGTATTAGCTTGCAGTTAAACTTTAAGCAAAATTAACTTATGAAGTGCAAACAGTAACTTTAGCTCAGAAAAAAACAGAAAAACAGATTACAGAGCTTTAAAATAAGCAAAAACAGTGGTCGAACAGCACAAACAATCAAAAATGCAAAGAAAAAATACTTAGATCTTGAAAAGTTGCTCTTTTAGCTCTCTGCTGCTTGTGGAACTCTGCTGGACACCACGAGGAGCTGTGCTGAGTTCTCTACAAGCCAGAAAAGCCCGCCAAAGCGTGCTTTATAGCAGGGTGATGGAAAAAGCAGGAAATGACCCAAAATGGCCAATGAACTACAAGTTTCTGGCTGGAACCACTCCCCTAAGGACAAACAGACAGCTCAGTGCTCCCCACTCCCACTGGTGAGCAAAGAAACTTCCCTTCGACCAAACAAGGAATAGAGTAGCACAGGAACCAAGACAAAGCCCAGGGATCAGCAAAATCTGATGACTGGACCAAACTAACTAGAAAAGTAGGAAAACAATATTTTTTTTGTTTTTTTCAAGTTTTTTTTACAGAGGCAGACAGAAAAACACAATAAATGCTTTAGATTTTGATTAATTGCTATCAAAAGCTAGCACACTTGAGTGTATTAGCTTGCAGTTAAACTTTAAGCAAAATTAACTTATGAAGTGCAAACAGTAACTTTAGCTCAGAAAAAACAGAAAAAACAGGTAACAGAGCTTTAAAATAAGCAAAAACAGTGGTCGAACAGCACAAACAATCGAAAATGCAAAGAAAAAATACTTAGATCTTGAAAAGTTGCTCTTTTAGCTCTCTGCTGCTTGTGGAACTCTGCTGGACACCACGAGGAGCTGTGCTGAGTTCTCTACAAGCTAGAAAAGCCCGCCAAAGTGTGCTTTATAGCAGGGGGCTGGAAAATGCAGGAAATGACACAAAATGGCCAATGAACTACAAGTTTCTGGCTGCAACCACTCCCCTAAGGACAAACAGGCAGCTCAGTGCTACCCACTCCCACTGATGAGCAAAGAAACTTCAGTTCAACCAAACAAGGAATAGAGTAGCACAGGAACCAAGACAAAGCCCAGGGATCAGCAAAATCTGATGACTGGACCAAACTAGCTAGAAAAGTAGGAAAACAAGATATTTTTTTGTTTTTTTTTCAAGTTTTTTTTTACAGAGGCAGACAGAAAAACACAATAATTCTTTAGATTTTGATTAATTGCTATCAAAAGCTAGCACACTTCAGTGTATTAGCTTGCAGTTAAACTTTAAGCAAAATTAACTTATGTAGTGCAAACAGTAACTTTAGCTCAGAAAAAACAGAAAAAACAGGTAACAGAGCTTTAAAATAAGCAAAAACAGTGGTCGAACAGCACAAACAATCGAAAATGCAAAGAAAAAATACTTAGATCTTGAAAAGTTGCTCTTTTAGCTCTCTGCTGCTTGGGGAACTCTTCTGGACACCAAGAGGAGCTGTGCTGAGTTCTCTACAAGCCAGAAAAGCCCGCCAAAGCGTGCTTTATAGCAGGGGGCTGGAAAAAGCAGGAAATGACCCAAAATGGCCAATGAACTACAAGTTTCTGGCTGGAACCACTCCCCTAAGGACAAACAGGCAGCTCAGTGCTCCCCACTCCCACTGGTGAGCAAAGAAAATTCCCTTCGACCAAACAAGGAATAGAGTAGCAGAGGAACCAAGACAAAGCCCAGGGATCAGCAAAATCTGATGACTGGACCAAACTAGCTAGAAAAGTAGGAAAGCAAGATTTTTTTTTGTTTTTTTTCAAGTTTTTTTTTTACAGAGGCAGACAGAAAAACACAATAAATGCTTTAGATTTTGATTAATTGCTATCAAAAGCTAGCACACTTGAGTGCATTAGCTTGCAGTTAAACTTTAAGCAAAATTAACTTATGAAGTGCAAACAGTAACTTTAGCTCAGAAAAAACAGAAAAACAGGTAACAGAGCTTTAAAATAAGCAAAAACAGTGGTCGAACAGCACAAACAATCGAAAATGCAAAGAAAAAATACTTAGATCTTGAAAGGTTGCTCTTTTAGCTCTCTGCTGCTTTAGAACTCTGCTGGACACCACGAGGAGCTGTGCTGAGTTCATCTAGTTTATTATGTTGTGTATTTACAGCTGTTAAGTTGGTCTGATGACACAAATCAAAGTAAGTCAAGCAAAAATTGAAACAAGTTCAAGAAGCTGTGCAAGATGCCCATGGCTTACACTACTGTCTTTCTCTCTCTCTCTCTCTCTCTATATATATATATATATATATATGTGTGTGTGTGTGTGTGTATGTGTGTGTGTGTGTGTGTGTGTGTGTGTAAGTAGACTTTTATGATGGAAATGTTCTGAATTGGGCAGTTTTGTCATTATTGGTTCATGCATTTTGTTTCATTGCCTACTGGAAAAATGTTTGAACAATAAATTTAAAATGTGTTCTAAGTCTAACAAGTGTGCTGTATTATACAAGGAATATAATTTAATAAAGTCAGGAAGGTGTATGAAACAACACATGTATGATTTTGAAAACAGTCCAAAGGTAATCTGTATCCACCACTGGCCAGATGCATTTTCTTTGGATGTGGTATGGGTTTCAATGCTGTTGCAATGAATATGAGTTTCAAGGACAGAGAAGTTTTAATGCTGTCTATTTTCATTGTGAGACAGTATTGATTTCTTTAGCAGATGTCTATTAGTTAGAACCAAACAGGCAAACATGAACAAACCCAGTAATAACAAAAAAGGAAGGAGCACTCGGTTAAAAACATCCTATTCCCTAACTTTGTCCCTAAAATTAATTGTTTTGATGTTATTTACACAAAGACATACTAACAGCAGGGGCAAATAACTCTAATAAAACCTATCAAATCTTAACCAAATTATAACAGTACTCTACTTTAATTACTAATTGACATGTCCTAAAAAACAAAATAACTACATTCTTTACATATGAAAATCAGCTTTCAATTTAAGGTAACTGGAAAGACTAACTGTTTCAGTAAGCCCAGGAGGATATGTCACATTACATTTCAACTGCCACATCAACTCTCGATACTCCAAAAAAAAATGTCTAATGGGCCCGATTTAAATTTAGTGCTATTGAACAGGTGAGGAATACTAGTAGAAGGGCCCATTAGACATTTTTTTGAAGTATCGAGAGTTGATGTGGCAGTTGAAGTGTAATGCAATTTTCATATGTAAGGAATTTTCATATGTAAAGAATGTAGTTATTTTGGTTTTTAGGACATGTCAATTTTATAATATAATATATTATATTTTATTATTAGTGATTAAAGAACAGTATTTGCATAATTTTGGTAAGATTTGACAGGTTTTATTAGAGTTATTTGCCCCTGCTGTTAGTATGTCTTTGTATAAATAACATCAAAACAATGAATTTTAGGGACAAAGTTTGGGAATAGGATGTTTTTAACATAGTTGATTGATTGATTAATTAATTGAAATCATGTGATTATTTTGTATAAAATTGAGATGAAACGACATGAGATGTATTCTGATGAAGTCAAGGCTGACAAGCAGATGAAAGCGCTAAATTAAAGGATTTGGTGTTACTTTAGTGCCGAGTGCCCTTTCCTTTTTTGTTATTACAGATGTCTACTAGTGTTTGTGCATTGTGCTATAAAATGTAAAAATAAAATCCAAATAACCATTGTGGAAGTAAAGCAGTATACACATTAGTGTTTATGGTAAATGGGGTGAAATAGCCAGGTAATAGGACACTGGAATGGCTGCAGGGGGACTCTGGTGCCATATTTTGGTTGTCTGTTCTTCCATTTGCATTTGAAAGCTGGTATCCACCAACTCCATTGGAATGGGTGGGGTTACATAATTATGTATGCAAATGTTATCAGCGTAGAGATTTGTACCTATATTGCATGGGCCTTGTGCAGATTTTGATGTTTCCAGGTTGAAAGGTATGGTGGCACATCAGGAGTGGTGTAATTGATGAAGACTGAGAACAATATTGTCCTAGTACAAATCCATAAAGGACTTCAGAGAAAAGGGTCCCAACAGTGGAGAGATGGTCCATATTTTGTATGGTAAAGATGCAGTTAAAGAGGTAAACTGAGAACTGTTTTACAATATTAGGCCTAACACCTGTTTCTATTAATATTTTTTTCAAGAGAAGGTTGTGTTTAACACTGTCAGTGGCCCCTTTTAGGTCAATAAATAATCTTCAGCCCCCTCTTCCATTTTTTCCATCACTAAATGTGGTCACAGTGTCACATCAACATTAGTCAATGTGATTAAAGCAACCAGAGCCAATGTTTACACTGCTGAGGGGCAAGTGCAAAATGTTCTATATAAAGAATTACTTTGTCTATGACAGTGTATATATGGTTAGTCACAATATAAAATGTGATAAGGGTGTTAAATCCTTCACAGAAACCTTGTGAATCTATGCGCAGCCTGCATGAGTTAAGAAACATTATTATTTTGCTGTGAATTTTCTGCTTGTTATTCTCAGGTTTTATGGTTGGGGAGCATCTTGGATAGAGGGACTACAAGAACAGCTCTGAATTATAGTGGAACTATTCCTGCAGAGAGAGAGATGCAGTAGAGAAATGCTTATAATACTAGCGAGAGGGTTTTGAAATTGACTGTTGCAGATTGTTGGGATTAGGGGTAGTAAATATTCTCAATTTTTTTGGAGGAAATAGTAATGTTAGATTGAATTATTGTAGTAGCTATCATCTGTATATAGGTTTTTTGATACTGTCTCAGGGTTGATGTTGGTGACTTCATTAAAGGTTTGCCAAAAACAGAGTGTTGGATAATATTATAATTATTTCTTTGTAAAGTAGGTTGCTTTGGGATCCTTAACTATACATTTACATTTCTGTCACAGTAAAAGGTAACTGAGCTAGTCTGTATGAAGATTAATTCTTTTCCAACTTTCCAAGAAATATGTTCCAATAGCATGCCTATTTGTAAAAGTAATCCCATGGCATTTGATCACTCTCGCTCTTTTAAAGTGGAAATATTTCACTGAGAGCATTATTTAAACAGTGAAGTATCATAAAAGAAGCTAAGGTCTGTGATAGGAGTAGTTTTCTGAAAAAGAAGAGTTTACATACTAGGCTTTCTTCATTAGAGTCGGAAAACCTATGAACCTATGAACATGTCTCAGTTTGGTAATCTTAAATGTGGACAGGTTTGTTAAAATCAGAATATAAACAGGAGCAATATTAACTTGAACTGTGTTGCTAATTTGAAGCAGTATTAGTATCCAGTTAAGTGAGCATATGTTTGGTTTGAGACTTTGTCCTAGGTCTGATTTTGAACCTATAAAGATACCAAATGAAAATAATGCCACCAGCCTGTGTAGTATGTGTCCTGTTATTAATCTTTAATCTGCAGTCTGTTATGCTTAAAGAAGGACAGTGGTTATGTTTTAGACAGCAGTCGGTCATACAAACTGACATGGAAATTCATTTTAAACCATACTTCTACAGTATCCCATATGTTGATTAGAATTTGGCTATTTTAAAGACTAAAATGTAGTCTCACAAATGGTATATTTTGGCAATAACCCATGACTGGGTATGGGTGCTACAGGATTAACCCACAGTTGACATGACTTGATCTTGAGGGTGAAGCCCAAATGATCAAACAAAGCAAACCATGAGTTAATCTTATGATACCCTCATCCAGGAGTGGGTTGTTGATATTATACAATGACATTATTTAAGAAATCGCTTACCTTTCTTAAATGCCACCTTTGTATAATAATGCATTACTGTACTTCTGCTTTATTTGTTTTTTACTGATGTACTCCACATACATATGGTACATACATATGCACATTTGCACGGTACTTCAATATAGTGATAGGGAGTTACCATAAGCGAGAACACTCTCATATGGGTTTGCATCTTAGTTTTTATTTTGAACATGAGGGACATTCTGATAAGGTCTGAATAGCAAGGGGTAAGGATATAAACATTACAGTTAGTTGTATAAATAGTACTGTACATTTAACTGTCCAGAGTTTTGCAGAATGTTTTGATGGGTGGGGGGTATACTATCATGACATGATGGTGAGGCACATTGAATCCTAATAGAAAGTCTGGCTGCTCAACTTAAGTTTAGTGACTGGACTGCTTTCTGTTAGGATATGTTCTATTTACAAATGGGCACGCTGATTGGATTGTCCAATCAGTGTGCATTTTTTGGAATAATAAAGACCTTTTATTGTATAATTGTTGTGTAAAGGATGTAGTGTGGTTTGATGGGTAAGAATTTGGGTTTATGTAATAGAAAATTAGAAGTCAAAAGATAGTAAAAAAGAAGGGTTGATGCAATTGGGTAAATAATATGTCCTTTGAGCTGGAACATTTGAGGGTTTAAATATAGTACATGAAATATGGGATCTAAGAGTTATTGTGAATGTGTCTAATGTTGTATATTTTTGTATAAGCAGCTTCTGTGCGTCATTCTTTCTATAAAACATGCTTTATGATCTGGGAAACTGACATGAACGTTATGAAAACAGCAGTCCTGAAAGAATTTAAGACATCATTTGTCATTTCCAAGTAGTATAGCACTCAATTTAAGAAATGAAAATATCAGTTTTCCTCCTTTTTCTCATAGGTTCATAGCTGCTTACTAAGGTAATGACCACACGGGCCTTTTTAAGCCTAGCTATGCATCCCAAATCTCTGATAAGTTCTGATACCCTAGATACATGTAAGCATAGACCTGGGAGATGAACCATTTACAGGTTATCTGTGTCCATTAGAGAAATAATTATCAAACCAGGGATGAATTTCCGGTTTCTCATCCAATAGTCCAAGTTGCACTTGAATTGGGTTATGGAAGAACTCTGCTTCATATGGATAGAGAGCCTGTTCCATAGATGTGGTAGTCTCTCGGATACATACCTATGTCTCCAGCAGGTCCTATTTATATTGCAGGCAAGGTTTAAGTCTTTAGAACAGGTAATTCTGGTGCTGTTTGTTTTGTGGATATGCAGGAGGTCCATCGGTGTGGGGTCTGACAATGCCCTGTATGCCAGGCATAGCTCTCCCCTCAAAAGCCTGTAGAAGACAGATTACAGGGATAGGTCCTTGAGGCGGTCTGCATAGGACATTTTACTTACACCCTGCATCCTTTTAGTGAGGAACCTCTGTGGATGTTCCACTTGTTGGATATGCCTGGTTAGGTACATACCAAAGGGGGCATTGTATTCAATGATATGTTTGATAAATGCCAAATAAAGTGGAACAATGACTTCCTTGGACTTAGATGCCATACCCTTTACAAGTTGTGCATCATAGAATGATTTCCTCACCACTGTAGACACATGATGGTCAAAGGCTAGATTACTATCGGTGTGTGTCCCTATGTCCCTGACTTCTGGGTGAGCTCTAAGGGGTGTATTGCCAGTATGATAGTTACCAGGGATGGATAACTTCCCAAAGGATACTATTATGCATTTCTTGGCATTTAGTTTTAGCATATGGCTCTGACACCAGTTGTTTATCTGTGTCAGCCCCTCCTAGAGAACTTTTGTGTCAGTGTGAGATTCAATGACAGCTTCTAATTTCAAAACAAGCAAAGTGAGCCCAAAGAATTAACTGTGTGGTATGAAATAAATCAAAGATAAATGATAAAAAAGCACACACACACACACACACACACACACACACACACACACACACACACACACACACACACACACACACGCACACACACACACACACACACACATGTCTTGAATTTATTTCATACCATACAGTTAATTCTTTGGGCTTTCTTTGCTTGTTTTGCTGTTTCCTAGTTGTTTTACTCTTACTGTTTCTGTGTGTGTGTGTGTGTGTGTGTGTGTGTGTGTGTGTGTGTGTGTGTGTGTGTGTGTGTGTGTGCGTGCGTGTGTATGCTTTTTTACCATTTATCTTCGACAGCTCCTAATCTTCAATCATCTGCAAATTTAGTCAGCCAGAGACCACTGACATTGACCTTGACTTCTGAGAAGTAAATGCCAAAAAGGAGCGGTCCAAGAACTTATCTCTGAGGGACTCCACTTGTGACTGTCCTCTTTGTAGAGGTGGACTCCCCAATTCTAACTTCCTGGGTCCTGCCTCTGAGCCAGTTGACTATTCTCCGGGTGACATATGGGTTTGTACCTAACATCTTGAGTTAGTCAATAATCCCTGAGTGGAGTATTGTATCAAATGCCTTGGCCAGATCAAGGTAGGCAGTGTGAACAATTTTGCCCTCATCCATTGCTTTGTTGACCTTTTCAATGAAGTCCAACAAGTTGAGTAGGTATGATCTGCCCTTGACTAAACCAAAATGGGTTGGGTCCAGTATCTGGAGGTTTACTCTATCTCTGTTATCATCGCTATAATAATTCTTTTCATGGTTTTACATATAAGACTAGTGTGACTTATGGATCTGTAGTTTCCAGGGTCTGCAGATGGCCCACCTTTGTGCAAAGGAATGACTGTTGCCTTTCTCCCTTCATGAGGAATGAAACCTGTATGGAGGTTACAATTAAATAGTAATTTCAGAGGCCCAGATATGCCATGTTTCAAGCTATTTAGAAGGCATCCTGGGATATTGTCTGGGCCCACTGATGCAGTGTTCTTGGTCTTAGAGAGAGCATTAAGGACCTGTTCCCTAGTGATAGCTGGGGGAGTTACATTTGATGATATTTCCTAAAATATGGTTGAGGTGGGATAATGGTAAAGTCAGAGCTGAAATTACCAGCCAGGAGGTTTGTTATGTCTTCTGGCTCAGTATAGGTGGCTCCATGTACAATGAGCTCTGCACACAATTGTGTATTGCCTTTGAGGTTACAGACATAGCTAAAATATGCTTTCTGGCTGTCCTTGACCCAGGAGGTCAAACATACCTAAAATTTGGCTTTGGTAGATTTTATTTGTCCTCTGAGTTGTTTGTTTAGTTTGATGAGAGTGCTTTTATCTTGCTGGGTGCTGCACTTCCTAATTTTTCCCATGATGTTATTCCTCCTGTTATACAGTCTACTGATTTTCTGATTCAACCAGGGTGACTAGTTTTTGGAGTTAGTTCTGTACTTCCTCCTGGTGGGTACAGCTGCCTCAATGTGTAAAAGAGCACAGCCACCGCTAGAACAAAAGATGTGAATCTACATCAGGGAATAACTAAAAGGAAACGGAGCGATAGGTTCTTCACTTAGTAGTTTTCCTTCAATCAGTGTGAATTTGTGATTCCCCATCTGTTGATACAAATTCCATTTCAGGAGGGCCAGGGAAGGGCTATGCTTAATGTGAATAGGAAGCCTGTTCCAAAGAAGGTGCAAACTCTGAGACACATATCTTAGTCACTGATTAAGTTTAGATCTCCAGATCAGGTGCCCCTCATGCTGTTTAACTCAGGGATGCATAGCAGCTCTATCAAGGCTGGATTTATGAGTGCCTTGTAGGTCAGGTATAGGCTACACCTTAATAGTCTGCAAAAGACACAATAAAAGGGATAGGGCTTTTAGTCTATCTGCATAGTACATGTTGTTTGCACCCTGTATTTTCTTTGTGAGGAACCAATGAGGTCACTCCAGCTGTGCCTAGTCAAGTACATGCCAAATGGTGCATTTTGCTTCATTATTGGTCTAATAAGGGATGAGTACAGTAGGACTATAATTTCCTTGGATCTGTATGCTATACCTTTACTTATAAGTAGTGCCACAAAGAAGGACTTCATCACAGCTGTGGACACATGACGGTTAAATATCAAGCTATTAAGTATCTGTGTACCAAGATCACTCACCTATGCTTCTACTGTTAGAGATGTGTTATTAATGTAATTTGCAGGGGTATTTGACTTCCCAAAGGGTATGATGATGCATTTTTTCATATTTAGTTTTAGGCCATGGTTCTGGAAACAATCATGTGTCTGTTCTAGACCCTTTTGTAGGATATGTACATCAGTGGGGAATTCAATGATTGCCCCCAGCTTGAAGCCATCAGAAAACTTTGTTATGCAGAGGCCTTTCCCATTAACCTTGACTTCAGAGAAGTATATTCTAAACAGGAGTGTTAACAGCACTGAACCTAGGGGCGGCCTGTGCTATTGGACTGCCGGACTACAGCCCCCTCAACTTCAAACTACTGATAAAATAAAAAATAAAAAGAAAAAAATATTTAAAATTTTGCGGACTTCGTGCATGCGCACTGCTGCTGAGACAGTCTAGCGCATGGAGCATGCGCACAGCAGTACTGATTGAGAATCATGGACAGGAGCACTCCCACAAGTCTATGCAGTTTTAAACTGCATAGACTGCCTGGGGAAAAGTGTCGGGGTCGGACTGCAATGTCGACAGTCAGGGGAAGGATTTGGATTGAAGTTTGCTGCAGGGGAAGATCTCGCGACAGGCAGGGGAAGGATCTGGATTGGATTGGAGTTTGCTGCAGGGGAAGATCTCACGACGGGCAGGGTCGGATTTGCATGGGATTTCTGCTGCAGTCTCATCGGGATTTACTTACTGGATGTATGGTAGTTTTGCGGACAGGGATTTGGATTTACTACAGGAGTGTGTGTGTGTGTGTGTGTGTGTGTGTGTGTGTGTGTGTGTGTGTGTGTGTGTGTGTGTGCGTGTGTGTGTGTGAAAATGCTTCAGGTAGGATGTACTGGTGATTAGACTCATGGTGGTGTGGTAGGGAATACCTCAGGCTTGAACCTTGTATGCAGGTGTTAAAGATCTGAAATCCCTACCCACCAGCACTTGTAAATAAAATTGCAGATTTTTGCCTCATATTTGATCTGATCTATTCCTCATAATATCTGTGTTTTTTAAATATTGCAATGCTTGAAATTTGATGGTGCAGTGGTAGCATTGATGCCTCACACCTGTAGTTTTTGGGTTTGGTTCTTGGCTGGGGTGCCTTCTTTGTGGGGGGGGTCTGTATCTTCTCCCTGTGTTTGTGTGGGTTTGCTTTTGTGTCCTCCCATGTTACAAAGACATGTCTGCATTATTTCTTCCTGGGCCTCTGCTGAGAATTGTTTTTTTTGTTCCAAGTCAGACTGTCCTGATTAACAAATTGACAGGCATTTAAATTTCAGACTTCAGGTTTCTGAATGTTTACTTCCTTACGTATTTGATGGTGCAGTGGCAGTATTGTTGCCTCACAGCTATAGGTTTTCTGGTTTGATTCTTGGCTGGGGTGCCTTCTGTGTGGAGTCTGCATCTTATCCCTGTGTTTGTGTGGATTTGCTCTGGTGTCCTGCCATTTTACAAAGACATGTGTCTACAGTATTTCTCCCTGGGCCTCTGCTGAAAATTGTTTTTGTTCCGTCAGAAGTAAAATTGACAGGCATTTGAATTTCAGACTTCATATTCTTCAGAAAATACATAGTAAAACAACTTTTTATTCTAGCAATAAATATATAGTAACACAACCTTTTATTATAGCAATTTTTTAAGTTTATGACTATTTGAAATTTGTCCATATTTTTGGGACTGTAATACCCTGTTATTGGCTTTGTCCAGTTTTTTGTGCTAAGGTTGACAGCTATGGCAAGAACTGAATTCACTGACTATGTTTGAGGGCTGTATTCCCTCATTACTGGGTTTGTCCAGGTGTTTTGTGCTAAGAGGTTGATAGCTATGGTGAGAAATGAATTCATTAAATGATAGCCATTTAAGTTTCAGTCTTCCTCTCTTTCACAAAGCAGCTGATTTGGCATAGTGGTATGTTGCTCTTGACTGTTTTGCACAGGGACCTTGTCAGTAAAATGTACTGTGGTAACGCAGCATTTTAATTTCACAAAGCAGGTGATTTGGCATAGTGGTATGTTGTTCTGACTATTTTGCACCGGGACCTTGGCAGTAAAATATATGGTGGTAACACAGCATTTTATTCTAGCAGCTTTCCAAGATTATACAAGCAATGTTTAATGTGTCCCTGGTTTTTGCCCTTTTGACCCACCCCAATACATTTGGCTTTTTCCAGATTTCTTGTGCTGCGAAGTTGAGATGTAGTTGAGTATTGCGTAGATTTTACAAGGAGCTGAGAGCTGCAGGGGAAGAGAAGTTTAGTGCTGATGATGCTAAGTCAGCTCACATTGCTAATAGCACAACAGGTTGTGTACTTGCTTTTAATGCAGAAGGTTGTTGATTCTACTCCCATAAGGGGTGAATGCTGCTGTACTGAAAGTTAAGATACTAACTGTGAGCCTGTTATCAGTTTGCCATCCATTTTCAATTGCAATATTACTAGCTTATTTTTAATGTAATTTAGGCAATTTATTCCTCAGGGGCATCAGACACTATTTTTCGGTGAAGCCATGAAATATAAAGGTGATTGCTAGCAGCAACCTCTTCATTAGTTACAGATTTATTTAACGTGGAATTATTTGGATGACTTTTTTACTACTTCAGAGATTGTGCATATTATTTACTGATAATGGTGGACTGTAGAATTGTGCATATTTACTGATAATAGTGGACTGTAGAAGTTTGAGTAGACTTTTATGATGGAAATGTTCTGAATTGGGCAGTTTTGTTTCATTGTTTACTGGAAAAATGTTCAAAGCAATAGGAAGGTGTATCAAAGAGCACATGTATGTTTCATATGCAAGGGGCCTATGATTTAAAAGAAGCCCAGAATTAATTTTTATCTGCCAAGGGTAAAATGTATTTTTCTTTGAATATGGGTTTTAATGTTGTTTCAATGAATGTGAGTTTCAAGGGCAGAGAAGTTTTAATGCCAAGTTTGTTTAGCAGATGTCTTAGTGTTTGTACTGTAAAATGCAAAATAAAACTTTCAAATGAAGTTCAAATCATCATAGAAGTAAATCAGTATGCACATTAGTGTTTATGGTAAATGGAGTGAAATAGCAAAGTAATGGATCATTGGAATGGCTGCAGGGGGAGGCTCCATTCGACCATGGTTTTGTGAGGGGGAAGGGCGGCAAACTTAGACAGTCCCAGCTGAACTATACCTTCCAACTGTCCAGATTTTCAAAGAATGAATAGATTTTGTGCTTCTTATTTTTGGTTTGTTCCTCAAAATTTGTGGTTTTCTGGCAAATCATTTAGGAATTAAGTCACTAAATAATGACACACTAGTTTCAGACTTTATAACCTTCAGAAAAATGCATGCTAAAATAAGACCTGTTCTATCAACTGTTCCAGTTTATACAAGAGCAATTTTAGTACTGTTTATATGTTCCCTCAGTATATTTGGCCTTGTCCAGATTTATTGCATTAACAGGTTGAGAGGTACATGCAAATAAATTGCTTTATAGAATTAGGCATAGCCAAACCTCTCAACTGTCCCTGATTTTGACTCAAAATGTTGCTCTTCCCCTAATGATACCTCCACAAAATAGCAATTTTGGAAGAAAACATGGAGGGTTTATAATTAAGAAATAACTGTAATAATCAGATTACTTTTATTTCAGAAATGCGTGCAGATTATTTTATTTTGTCAGCAGATCAAGTTAGCAGTACTAATATTAAAGTGTCCCTTCTTTGACAGGTTCCTAGCCGTATTGTGTTAGCTGTATTGTGTTGTTATTTTATATTTTTACATAACATTTTTGGTCTATTTTTCATAAAATTGTGTTTTTTGGCAAATTATTGACAAATAATTAAAGACTGAAGTTAGAAAATAATGACAGACATTTGAATTTCAGATTTCATACCATTCAGAAAATTCATACTAATGCAAGACCTCTATTAGCTTTCTAAGTTTATAAGAGCAATATTTTAAAAATTGTCCTTATTTTTGGGCCTCTGTCCCATTTCTTTGTATGGCTTTGTCCAGATTTCTTGCTCTGAGGTTGAGAGGTATGACAAATGTGTCAGGGCCATCACAAGTCAGCCAGAGACATTTCAAACTGTGACATACTTGTTGCACCCCACTCCCCCATGTAGTGACTCTGGATGTGTTGAAGCAAGGCAAGGAGTAGTTATGCAGTGTAAATGTGCAGAGAATCCCACCCATCCAAGGTAGACACAAGTACTAGAGTAGCTTTTCATCTGTCCTTGATTTTTACAGAATGGTCTGGTTTCTGCATATTTTTTGTACTGTTGATTTATGCTTATTACTCAAAGTGCCTGTTGCTCTGTGTTTAAGTAGCAATACATTAATGACCATCAGGTAAGCTTGGCTGAGATTGCAAGATGCAAGTAAGCTTTAATAAGCATACTGTTAAAGAACTGCCAACACTGAAAGCCTTTCTGTTGCCATGTAGAGAATACTTAACTAGATAATGTATAAGCCTTGGGTATTGAAATGCATATGCCAGTATTTGTAATAAAGGACAGAATTACATTAAGAGTCAAATTACACTTGAAGACTTCCAGTCATCTCTGCAGGCTTTACTCGTAAACCGAATGCCAATTGCATGGTCCATAACCTGTACAGTAATCCTTTTAAGCAATGTATCTTGAGCTTATTTCTTGTTTGCTTTTCATCTTTTACTTTGATCATGTTTTCCCCATGAAACAAGTAGATGTCAGGCAGCAGGTCTTTTTTTGGATAAGGAACATTTTTACAAGTGGGGGCATCAGAGATTTCTACTTTCAGCATGTTACTTGTTACTTTAATAAAGCTGAATATAAATTATAATTAGAACTGCAGTGCAAGAACTGGTTTGAACTGAGTGCTGCTTGTTTTTCTTATACTTGATTTTGACTGGCATTCCATTAATGTATTTAAAAAAAAGTAATTTATTTTTTCATGTCTCACAACCTTTTTTGTTTCCATCTAGATATTAAGCTGTCATGCAGCCAATGCATTGAAATATTTTTATTCTTCTACACTTCATTCTGTCTTGATTGGACTCTCATAATGACGGTTTGGCACCCAGTGCAGTATATTTAGTTTTTGTGGTTTGCTACTACAGCTGTGTGTGTGTGTGTGTGTGTGTGTGTGTGTGTGTGTGTGTGTGTGTGTGTGTGTGTGTGTGTGTGTGTGTGTGTGTGTGTGTGTGTGTGTGTGTGTGTGTGTGTGTGTGTGTGGTAGGAAATACCTCAGGCTTGAACCCTGTACCTTGCATGCAGGTGTTAAAGACCTGAATTCCCTACCCACCACCATTTGTAAAAAAAAAAAATTGCAGATTTTTGCCTCAGATTTGATCTGATCTGTTCCTCATAATATCCGTGGTTTGTAAATATTGCAATGCTTGATATTTGATGGTGCACTGGTAGCATTGTTGCCACACAGCCGCAGGTTCTCAGGTTTGATTCTTGGCTGGGGTGCCTTCTTTGTGGGGTCTGTATCTTCTCCCTGTGTTTGTGTGGGTTTGCTTTAGTGTCCTCTCATGTTACAAAGACATGTCTGCATTATTTCTTCCTGGGCCTCTGCTGAAAATTTTTTTTTTGTTCCAAGTCAGACTGTCCAGATTAACAAATGTTAAATAAAATTGACAGGCATTTGAATTTCAGACTTCAGGTTTCTGAATGTTTAATTCCTTGCATATTTGATGGTGCATTGGTAGTATTGTTGCCTCACAGCTATAGGTTTTCTGGTTTGATTCTTGGCTGGGGTGCCTTCTGTGTGGAGTCTGCATCACCTCCCTGTGTTTGTGTGGATTTGCTCTGGTGCCCTGTCATTTTACAAAGACGTGTCTGCAGTATTAATCTGTGGGTTTCTGCTGAAAATTGTTTTTGTTCTGTCAGCAGTAAAATTGACAGGCATTTGAATTTCAGACTTCATGTTCTTCAGAATACATAGTAACACAACCTTTTTTTCTAGCAATTTTCTAAGTTTATAAGATGAATATTTGAAATTTGTCCCTATTTTTGGGACTGTATTCCCCCATTATTGGCTTCGTCCAGGTTTTTGTGCTAAGGTTGACAGCTATGGCAAGAACTGAATTCACTGAATATGTTTGAGGGCTGTATTCCCTCATTACTGGGTTTGTCCAGGTGTTTTGTACTAAGAGGTTGACAGCTATGGTGAGAACTGAATTCACTAAATGATAGCCATTTAAGTTTCAGTCTTCCTCTCTTTTACAAAGCAGCTGATTTGGCATAGTGGTATGTTACTCTGACTGTTTTGCTCAGGGACCTTGGCAGTAAAATGTATGGTGGTAACACAGCATTTTATTCTAGCAACTTTCCAAGATTATACAAGCAATGTTTAATGTGTCCCTGGATTTGGGGCTTTTGATCCCCCCCAATACATTTTGGCTTTTTCCAATTTTCTTGTGCTGCGAGGTGGAGATGCAGTTGAGTATTGAGTAGATTTTACAAGGAGCTGAGAGCTGCAGGGGAACAGAAGTTTAGTGTTTTGCCTTGTTAATAGCACAACAGGTTGTGTACTTGCTTTTGATGCAGAAGGCTGTGGGTTCTACTCCCACAAGTTGTGGATGCTGCTGTACTGAGAATGTTTTCCTTGGTGAAGATACTAACTATGAGTCTGTTATCAGTTTGCCATCCATTTCCTCTTGCAATATTACTAGCTTATCATTTATTTAATGTAATATAGGCAATTTATTCCTGAGGGGCAACAGACACTTTATTTTTCGATGAAACCATGAAATATAAAGGTGATTGCTAGCAGCAACCTCTTCATTAGTTACAGATTTCTTTAATGTGGAATTATTTAGATGGATTTTACTTCAGAGATTGTGCATATTTACTGATAATGATGGACTGTAGAATTGTGCATATTTACTAATAATTGTGGACTGTAGAATTGTGCATATTTACTAATAATGGTGGACTGTGGAAGTCTGAGTAGACTTTTTTATAATAAATGTTCTGAACTGGGCAGTTTTGCCATTATGGGTGCATGCATTTTGTTTCATTGCTTACTGGAAAAATGTTCAAAACAAATTTAAAACACCCTCTAACAACTGTACTGTATTGTACAAGGAATATAATTTTAGTACAATGAGGAAGGTGTATCAAAGAGCACATGTATGTTTCATATGCAAGGGGCCTATGATTTGAAAACAGCCCAAAATTAATCTTTATCTGCCACTGGCAAAATGTATTTTCTTTGAATGTAGGTTTCAATGCTGTTTCAATGAATGTGAGTTTCAAGGGCAGAAAAGTTTTAATGCTAAGTTTTCATTGTGAGACTGCATTTCTTTGTTTAGCAGATGACTTGGTGTTTGTGCTGTAAAATACAAAATAAAACTTTCAAATGAAGTCCATCCCATCATAGAAGTAAAGCATTATGCACATTAGTGTTTATGGTAAATGGAGTGAAATAGCCAAGTAATGGTCCAGTGGAATGACTGCAGAGGCTCCATTCAACCATGATTTTGTCAGGGGGGAAGGGCAGCAAACTCAGACAGGCCCAGCTGAACTATACCTCCCAACTGTCCAGATTTTCAAAGAATGAATAGATTTTTGCTTCTTATTTTTGGTTTGGTCTTCATAAAATTTGTAGTTTTCTGGCAAATCATTAATAGTGATACACTGAGTTTCAGACTTCATAACCTTCAGAAAAATGCATGTTAAAGTAAGAGCTGTTCTATCAACTGTCTCAATTTATACAAGAGCAATTTTTAGTACTGTTTATATGTGCCCCCAATATATTTGGCCTTGTTCAGATTTACTGCATTAACAGGTTGAGAGGTACATGCAAATAAATTGCTTTATAGAATTAGGCATAGCCAACCTCTCAACTGTCCCCGATTTTTGCTCAAAATTTTGCTCTTCCCCCTAATAATCCCTCCGCAAAATAGCAATTTTGGAAGAAAACATGGAGGGTTTACAATTAAGAAATAACTGTAATAATCAAAGTTATAGATCACTTGAAATGCATGTAGATTCTTTTATTTTGTCAGCTGCTCAAGGTAGCAGTACTAATATTAAAGTGTCCCTTCTTTGACAGGTTCCCAGCTGTATTGTGTGTCTATTTTATATTTTTGCATCACCTTTTTGGTCCATTTTTCATAAAATTGTGTTTTTTGGCAAATTAGTGACAAATCACTAAAGACTGAAGTTAGAAAATGACAGACATTTGAGTTTCAGATTTTATACCCTTCAGATTTTATACCCTTCAGAAAATTCATACTAATGCAAGACCTATTCTATTATCTTTCTAAGTTTATTAGAGCAATATTTAAAAATTGTCCTTATTTTTGGGCCTTTGTCCCACTTCTGTGTATGGCTTTGTCCAGATTTCTTGCTCTTGAGGATGAGAGGTATGACACATGTCAGGGCCATCACAGTCAGCCAGAGACATTTCAAATTGTGACATACTTGTTGCACCCCACTCCCCCATGTAGTGACTCTGGATGTGTCTAAGCAAGGCAAGGAGTAGTTATGCAGTGTGCCCCCCCCCCCCCATCCAAGGTAGACACAAGTACTACAGTGGCTTTTCATCTGTCCTTGATTTTGCAGAATGGTCTGGTTTCTGTCATATTTTTGTACTGTTGATTTATGCTTATTACTCAAAGTGCCTGTTGCTCTGTGTTTAAGTAGCAATGCTTTAATGACCATAAGGTAAGCTTGTCTGAGATTGTAAGATGCAAGTAAGCTTTAATAAGCATACTGTTAAAGAATTGCCAACATTGAAAGCCTCTCTGTTGTTGCCATGCAGAGGATACTTGACTAGATAATGTATAAGCCTTGGGTATTAAAGGACAGGATTCCATTATTTTAAAAAGCTCATTACACTTGTTGGAGACTTCCAGTCATCTCTACAGACTTTACCCGTAAACTAAACAGAATGCCAATCATGTGTGGTCCATAACCTGTACAGTAATCTTTTAAGCAATGTATCTTGAGCTTGTTTCTTGTTTGCTTTTCATTTTTTACTTTGATCATGTTTTCCCCATGAAACAAGTTGTCAGGCAGTAGGTCTTTTTTGGATAAGAAACATTTTTACAAGTGGGGGCATCACAGAGATTTCTACTTTCAGCATGTTACTTGGTACTTTAATAAAGCTGAATATAAATTTAATTAGAACTGCAGTGCAAGGAGAAGTGGTTTGAGTCGAGTGCATCTGGTTTTTCTTATACTTGATTTTGACTGGCATTCCAGTAATGTATTTAAAAAGTAATTTATTTTTTCATGCCTCACAACCTTTTGTTTCCATCTAGATATTAAGTAAGCTGTCATGCAGCCAATGCATTGAAATATTTTTATTCTTCTACACTTATTTTTGTCTTGATTGGACTTTCATAATGATGGTTTGCCACCCAGGGCAGCATATTTAATTAAAGTTAGTTGTTGTGGTTTTGAGCATAGCTTCTCCCCTTTCTAGTTGACCACACCCTTTTCCCCTTGACCCCACCCATTCAGCTGTCTCCTGCAGCCCCCCTGTGATTTGAAGTCACCAGCGCCACTGACTGAACCCAGTGGCACACCAATAGTAAATGGCCTCTTGCTAGATCTGGATGCACCTACTTTAACCATGTGTCCTGTCCATGAACCAATTGGCTATTCATCTGGTGATGTAGGGATTTATGCCCAGTTTTGTGAATTTATTTATAACACCTGAGTGGATAATTGTGTCAAATGGCTTGGCTAGTTTAAGGTAGGTGGTATATAGTTTACCCTTATCCATGGCCTCAATGACTTTCTCAAGGAAATCCACCAGATTTAGTAAGCATGACCTGCACTTGACAAAGCTGAATTGGGTCAGGTTGAGTGTTTGGAGGATTCTTTTGTCATTATTTAGCAGGTCCATGATTATTTTTCCATGGCCTTACATATGAGACTAGTCAAACTTATGGGTTTGTAATTTCCTGGTTCAGTAGATGGCCCCCTTTATTCAGAGGGATGACTGTTGCTGTCCTCTACTTTACTGGGGCAAAGCTAGTTCAGACGCTGTGGTTAAATAGAGATCCTAATGGGCCTGAAAGTCCTGATTTAAGCTGTTTAAGAGGCAACCTGGTATATCATCATTCCCCATTGTAGTTGTGTTTTCACCTTTAAAGAGTGCAGTGGCAACTTTTCTTTTGTGATAATTGGCAGTTGAGTGTTGGAGAGTATTTCTTGGGGAAGAACTGGGGGAGATGGGGAGGTGAAATTGAGCTGAATTTATGAGCCAACATATTTGCAATATCTTCTGGCTGAGTATAGGTCATGCCATCTATGACTAATTTCTCACTTTGTTTGCTGTTGCTCTTCAGACTGCAGACATAACTGAAAAATGTCTTATGGGTATCCTTAGCTTTGGAGGCTATTTTTACCTCAAAGTCTGCTTTCAGAAACTTGACAAGTTCCGTGATTCACTTGTTTAAACAAATGAGAAACTTTTTGCTTTATTTAGACATTCCCTCTTACTTCTCAACAAGATTTTTTTTTCTTTTGTTGTAAAACCTATTAATACCAGAGGTCCCTCATGGTGTATTGTTTTTGCAGTTTGACCTGAGTTTATATTTGTCTGGTAGTGCCATTTCTATGCAATTGTTTATATGGTCATAAAGGGCTTTTGTATATGTCTCTGCATAGGTTTCTGTTTTTTATGGATCTGGGGGTACTTAGAACCTAGCTATGCTGTCTCTAAATAGGGGGAGATTTACCTTAGACAAATTCTTATAGTTTTTGGGATTAGGTGAGGGGATTATTTTTACATTTCTTTCAAGGAAGATCACTTTGTGATCTGATCTTACCAGTGAGGACATCACACTAGCGCGGGTTGAGCACTCTCCCATATTTGGTCCCCTAGCGGGAGTGCAGACCAATTACCCCAGGATATTTGAATTTTGCAAAGTCAAGAAATATTTGGGTCTGCATGTTAATGGTTATGTATGCCTCCCAATTAATGGGTGGGTGAGTAAAATCACTGATGAGTATGGTATTCGGCTGGATGGTGAGTGATTCTAATAACTTCAGGTATGAGGCATGGCTTTCCTGGTTCATGATGGGGGACCTGTAGCTAGAAGGAATATGTTAATGGATTGTTCTTATGGTTAGTTGGACATGGAGTAGCTCAAGCATGTCATATTGCTTGTCAAGCCTTGAGATCTGCTTATCTTTTATGTAGATTGATGCACCCCTGCCTTTTGCTCTTTCATGTTCAGTGGCTGGTCAAAATGCATGAAAGGTGTTATAGCCATGCACTGCTAGCAGGTTTTTCATAGCTTTGAACCATGTTTTAGTAACTTCCCAGATGTCAGAATTCTCTAGGGTTGAGCAGAGCTTTCAGGGAGTGCAATTTCTTGTTTATAGGTTCATAGGTTCATAGGTTTATACTAGGCTATCTGCCCTAAGGCATTTATAAGCCTAGACCAAAGTTTTGTGGCTTACGCCACCCCTTATATGAAAAAATACTGTGCCCATTAGTTTTTTGTGCCTCTGCCCAGCAGTGACACAGAGATGATTCCCGGGGTAAACCTACAATCTCCCATCCACAGGTCAAGATTTCTTTTGAACAGAGCCAGCGAGGTGCTCTGCCTCACATGGACCGGGATTTTATTCCACAGCATAGAGAGTCTCTGAGTGATAAATCTATCCCTCCAGCATGTCCTATTTATATCCGTGCTAAGGTTTAAGTTGCTTGCTCTAGTGGTTCTGGTGGATTTGGATTTTTTTGAGGTGGAGCATGTCCATTAAATCCGGGTTGGACATGGCCTTGTATGTCAGGCACAGGTCACCTCTGAGCAGATGGTATGCGACTGAATAGAGCTGGAGTTTCTTCAATCTGGCAGCATATGACAGATTTTGGAGTCCCTTTATCCTTTTGGTGAGGAAGTTTTGGGGTCTCTCCAATTGCTGCAGGTGTCAGGTGAGATACATCCCGAATGGGGCATTGTACTCG
Source organism: Protopterus annectens (assembly GCF_019279795.1). Taxonomy (NCBI): domain Eukaryota; kingdom Metazoa; phylum Chordata; order Ceratodontiformes; family Protopteridae; genus Protopterus; species Protopterus annectens. Next base: position 1,340,608,652 of record NC_056747.1, read on the forward strand.
ATCATTGGTCTGATAAGTGAAGAGTACAGGGGAACAATGACTTCACTAGATCTGGATGTGAATCCCTTCATGATCAGGTGGGCAATGTAGAAGGTCTTTCTAACCACTTTAGCAACGTGAGTGTCAAAGGAAAGGCCACTGTCAACCTGGGTCCCCAGGTCCCTGATAACCTCTTCTGTGCTTAGTGGATTACCACCTATATGGTAGCTTGGGGTTACCTTGTTTTTCCCGAAGGGTATGACTATACATTTTTTGGCGTTTAACTTCAGGCCATGGCTCTGGCACCAGCTATCAGTTTCTGTGAGTCCCCTCTGAAGGATATCCGTGTCCGATGCACTTTCCACTATGGCGCCCAGTTTGCAGTCATCCGCAAACTTTGTCAGCCAAAGTCCTCCTATGTTGGCCTGTACTTCTGAGAAGTAGATGCCAAACAATAGGGGGCCAAGGACCGAGCCCTGTGGGACACCACTTGTGACTGGCTTGGAGTCTGACATAGTGCCAGCAACTCTAACCCTGTGGGTTCTGTCCTTAAGCCAGTTTGCAACCCATCTTGTGACATATGGGTTTACATTTAAGCTGGTAAGTTTTTCTATAATACCCGAGTGGGGTATTGTGTCGAAAGCTTTTGCAAGGTCAAGGTAGGCTGTATGGACTGCCTTTCCCTCATCAATGGCCTTGGTGACTGTTTCGAAGAAGTCGACCAAGTTCAAAAGGCATGATCTGCCCTTGACAAAGCCAAACTGGGTCGGGTCCAATGTCTGCAAATCCCCTATATCTTTGTTTATGAGCTCCATTATGATCCTCTCCATAGCTTTGCAGACTAGACTTGTTAAGCTTATGGGGCGGTAATTACCAGGGTCCGTAGAGGCACCGCCTTTATGGAGTGGGACCACAGTTGCCGTACGCCACTCCTTGGGCATGTATCCTGTGGTAAGGCTGAGATTAAACAGCTGCCTTATGTGCGGGTTTAGTTCCTCATTGAGCTCGTGTAGCACACAGCCGGGGACACCATCCGGTCACATTGATGCTGTGTTTTGAGCCTTAGAGAGAACAGCTTTCACCTGCGCATTTGAGATGTCTGGGAGGCTACACTCCGCTGGGATAGTTATCTCTCCTTTTGGGGGGGAGAGGGGGGTGAAGTTTGCACTGAACCTGTCTGCTAGTATGTTGGCAATGTCAGTGGGTTCAGTGATTTTTGTGTCATTTTGGACTAATTCTGAGCATATCTGGGAGTTTTCACCCAGGTTTCTAGCATAGCTGAAAAAGGCCTTATGATTGTCTTTTGAATCTATGGCAATTTTTCTCTCAAAATTGGCCTTGGATGATTTCATGAGTGCTCGTATTTTTTTGCTAATAATGATCAGGGGTGACTTCCCTTTTATGGATTTTGTTCTATCATGTAATAGCTTTCTCCTCTTATTGTAAAGTTTGTTAATGGCTGGGGTCCACCAGACTGGACGTTTGCCCTTGGTGGAAAGAGTCTTGGTTTTATTTGGGATTGCCTGATCCATGCAGTCCTGGAGGTGTTCATAGAAGGCATTTGTAAGGGCTTCCGCAGCTTGGGTTGTGGTTTCCACTGGCTCGGGGGCCTTGAAGGATACCACACCAGTCTTGAGTAGTGTGAAGTTTGCTTTAGAGAAGTTCTTCACTGTGGTCTTTTTTGTTTGGGGTGGGGGCGGGATGTGGATTTCCAGTGAGGTTAGTTTATGATCAGATCTCACCAATGAGGGATATACTTCCAGTGTGGAGCATTTTGTCCCCATGTTTGTGATAATGAGATCTAGTATATTTTCTCCTCTCGTGGGAACAGTGACTAGTTGTTCCATGGCATTTGAATTTATGAACTCCAGGAACCGTTGGGCTAGAAAGTTAGGGCTTGAGTAATGCTCCCAGTCTATATTCGGGTAGTTGAAGTCACCCAATATGATGGTGTTTGGAGATACATTTATACCCTCCAGTGTCTTCAGGAAGGCTGTGTGGGGTTCCTGAGTTTGAGAGGGTGGCCTCATCAGACTCCTAACATTGAGCAGTAACTATCTTAGCTTGTCCTGAGTAGCTTTTATTATGCTGAAAGGTTTGTCTGTTTGGCAATGATTAAAAAAGGCACTATGGGGAAGGATAATGTTTTAGCCAATATCTGAAAGCTTGGTGGTGACAGGTGTA